>NC_054501.1:7282720-7290220 GCF_017639515.1 Carcharodon carcharias | reverse complement strand
AGAAGAGATTGGTGAGAGAGAGAGAAGAGATTGGTGAGAGAGAGAGAAGAGATTGGTGAGAGAGAGAGAAGAGATTGGTGAGAGAGAGAGAGGAGATTGGTGAGAGAGAGAGGAGATTGGTGAGAGAGAGAGGAGATTGGTGAGAGAGAGAGGAGATTGGTGAGAGAGAGAGAGAGAGATTGGTGAGAGAGAGAGAGAGAGATTGGTGAGAGAGAGAGAGAGAGATTGGTGAGAGAGAGAGAGAGAGATTGGTGAGAGAGAGAGAGAGAGATTGGTGAGAGAGAGAGAGAGAGATTGGTGAGAGAGAGAGAGAGAGATTGGTGAGAGAGAGAGAGAGAGATTGGTGAGAGAGAGAGAGAGAGATTGGTGAGAGAGAGAGAGAGAGATTGGTGAGAGAGAGAGAGAGAGATTGGTGAGAGAGAGAGAGAGAGATTGGTGAGAGAGAGAGAGAGAGATTGGTGAGAGAGAGAGAGAGAGATTGGTGAGAGAGAGAGAGAGAGATTGGTGAGAGAGAGAGAGAGAGATTGGTGAGAGAGAGAGAGAGGAGATTGGTGAGAGAGAGAGAGAGAGATTGGTGAGAGAGAGAGAGGAGATTGGTGAGAGAGAGAGGAGATTGGTGAGAGAGAGGAGATTGGTGAGAGAGAGGAGATTGGTGAGAGAGAGGAGATTGGTGAGAGAGAGGAGATTGGTGAGAGAGAGGAGATTGGTGAGAGAGAGGAGATTGGTGAGAGAGAGGAGATTGGTGAGAGAGAGGAGATTGGTGAGAGAGAGGAGATTGGTGAGAGAGAGGAGATTGGTGAGAGAGAGGAGATTGGTGAGAGAGAGGAGATTGGTGAGAGAGAGGAGATTGGTGAGAGAGAGGAGATTGGTGAGAGAGAGGAGATTGGTGAGAGAGAGGAGATTGGTGAGAGAGAGGAGATTGGTGAGAGAGCGGAGATTGGTGAGAGAGAGGAGATTGGTGAGAGAGAGGAGATTGGTGAGAGAGAGGAGATTGGTGAGAGAGAGGAGATTGGTGAGAGAGAGGAGATTGGTGAGAGAGAGGAGATTGGTGAGAGAGAGGAGATTGGTGAGAGAGAGGAGATTGGTGAGAGAGAGGAGATTGGTGAGAGAGAGGAGATTGGTGAGAGAGAGGAGATTGGTGAGAGAGAGGAGATTGGTGAGAGAGAGGAGATTGGTGAGAGAGAGGAGATTGGTGAGAGAGAGGAGATTGGTGAGAGAGAGGAGATTGGTGAGAGAGAGGAGATTGGTGAGAGAGAGGAGATTGGTGAGAGAGAGGAGATTGGTGAGAGAGAGGAGATTGGTGAGAGAGAGGAGATTGGTGAGAGAGAGGAGATTGGTGAGAGAGAGGAGATTGGTGAGAGAGAGGAGATTGGTGAGAGAGAGGAGATTGGTGAGAGAGAGGAGATTGGTGAGAGAGAGGAGATTGGTGAGAGAGAGGAGATTGGTGAGAGAGAGGAGATTGGTGAGAGAGAGGAGATTGGTGAGAGAGAGGAGATTGGTGAGAGAGAGGAGATTGGTGAGAGAGAGGAGATTGGTGAGAGAGAGGAGATTGGTGAGAGAGAGGAGATTGGTGAGAGAGAGGAGATTGGTGAGAGAGAGGAGATTGGTGAGAGAGAGGAGATTGGTGAGAGAGAGGAGATTGGTGAGAGAGAGGAGATTGGTGAGAGAGAGGAGATTGGTGAGAGAGAGGAGATTGTTTAGAGAGAGGAGATTGGTGAGAGAGAGGAGATTGGTGAGAGAGAGGAGATTGGTGAGAGAGAGGAGATTGGTGAGAGAGAGGAGATTGGTGAGAGAGAGGAGATTGGTGAGAGAGAGGAGATTGGTGAGAGAGAGGAGATTGGTGAGAGAGAGGAGATTGGTGAGAGAGAGGAGATTGGTGAGAGAGAGGAGATTGGTGAGAGAGAGGAGATTGGTGAGAGAGAGGAGATTGGTGAGAGAGAGGAGATTGGTGAGAGAGAGGAGATTGGTGAGAGAGGAGATTGGTGAGAGAGGAGATTGGTGAGAGAGGAGATTGGTGAGAGAGGAGATTGGTGAGAGAGGAGATTGGTGAGAGAGGAGATTGGTGAGAGAGGAGATTGGTGAGAGAGGAGATTGGTGAGAGAGGAGATTGGTGAGAGAGGAGATTGGGGAGAGAGGAGATTGGGGAGAGAGGAGATTGGGGAGAGAGGAGATTGGGGAGAGAGGAGATTGGGGAGAGAGGAGATTGGGGAGAGAGGAGATTGGGGAGAGAGGAGATTGGGGAGAGAGGAGATTGGGGAGAGAGGAGATTGGGGAGAGAGGAGATTGGGGAGAGAGGAGATTGGGGAGAGAGGAGATTGGGGAGAGAGGAGATTGGGGAGAGAGGAGATTGGGGAGAGAGGAGATTGGGGAGAGAGGAGATTGGGGAGAGAGGAGATTGGGGAGAGAGGAGATTGGGGAGAGAGGAGATTGGGGAGAGAGGAGATTGGGGAGAGAGGAGATTGGGGAGAGAGGAGATTGGGGAGAGAGGAGATTGGGGAGAGAGGAGATTGGGGAGAGAGGAGATTGGGGAGAGAGGAGATTGGGGAGAGAGGAGATTGGGGAGAGAGGAGATTGGGGAGAGAGGAGATTGGGGAGAGAGGAGATTGGGGAGAGAGGAGATTGGGGAGAGAGGAGATTGGGGAGAGAGGAGATTGGGGAGAGAGGAGATTGGGGAGAGAGGAGATTGGTGAGAGAGAGATTGGTGAGAGAGAGAGATTGGTGAGAGAGAGAGAGATTGGTGAGAGAGCGAGATTGGTGAGAGAGCGAGATTGGTGAGAGAGCGAGATTGGTGAGAGAGCGAGATTGGTGAGAGAGAGAGATTGGTGAGAGAGAGAGATTGGTGAGAGAGAGAGATTGATGAGAGAGAGTGATTGGAGAGAGAGAGAGATTGGTGAGAGAGAGAGAGAGAGATTGGTGAGAGAGAGAGAGAGATTGGTGAGAGAGATTGGTGAGAGAGATTGGTGAGAGAGATTGGTGAGAGAGATTGGTGAGAGAGATTGGTGAGAGAGATTGGTGAGAGAGATTGGTGAGAGAGATTGGTGAGAGAGATTGGTGAGAGAGATTGGTGAGAGAGATTGGTGAGAGAGATTGGTGAGAGAGATTGGTGAGAGAGATTGGTGAGAGAGATTGGTGAGAGAGATTGGTGAGAGAGATTGGTGAGAGAGATTGGTGAGAGAGAGAGATTGGTGAGAGAGAGAGATTGGTGAGAGAGAGAGATTGGTGAGAGAGAGAGATTGGTGCGAGAGAGAGATTGGTGCGAGAGAGAGATTGGTGCGAGAGAGAGATTGGTGCGAGAGAGAGATTGGTGCGAGAGAGAGATTGGTGCGAGAGAGAGATTGGTGAGAGAGAGATTGGTGAGAGAGAGATTGGTGAGAGAGAGAGAGATTGGTGAGAGAGAGAGAGATTGGTGAGAGAGAGATTGGTGAGAGAGAGATTGGTGAGAGAGATTGGTGAGAGAGAGAGATTGGTGAGAGAGAGAGAGATTGGTGAGAGAGAGAGAGATTGGTGAGAGAGAGAGATTGGTGAGAGAGAGAGATTGGTGAGAGAGAGAGATTGGTGAGAGAGAGAGATTGGTGAGAGAGAGAGATTGGTGAGAGAGAGAGATTGGTGAGAGAGAGAGATTGGTGAGAGAGAGATTGGTGAGAGAGAGATTGGTGAGAGAGAGATTGGTGAGAGAGAGATTGGTGAGAGAGAGATTGGTGAGAGAGAGATTGGTGAGAGAGAGATTGGTGAGAGAGAGATTGGTGAGAGAGAGATTGGTGAGAGAGAGATTGGTGAGAGAGAGATTGGTGAGAGAGAGAGATTGGTGAGAGAGAGAGATTGGTGAGAGAGAGAGATTGGTGAGAGAGAGAGATTGGTGAGAGAGAGAGAGATTGGTGAGAGAGAGAGATTGGTGAGAGAGAGAGAGATTGGTGAGAGAGCGAGATTGGTGAGAGAGCGAGATTGGTGAGAGAGAGAGATTGGTGAGAGAGAGAGATTGGTGAGAGAGAGAGATTGATGAGAGAGAGTGATTGGAGAGAGAGAGAGATTGGTGAGAGAGAGGAGATTGGTGAGAGAGAGGAGATTGGTGAGAGAGAGGAGATTGGTGAGAGAGAGGAGATTGGTGAGAGAGAGAGGAGATTGGTGAGAGAGAGAGGAGATTGGTGAGAGAGAGAGAGGAGATTGGTGAGAGAGAGAGAGGAGATTGGTGAGAGAGAGAGAGGAGATTGGTGAGAGAGAGAGAGGAGATTGGTGAGAGAGAGAGAGGAGATTGGTGAGAGAGAGAGGAGATTGGTGAGAGAGAGAGGAGATTGGTGAGAGAGAGAGGAGATTGGTGAGAGAGAGAGGAGATTGGTGAGAGAGAGAGAGGAGATTGGTGAGAGAGAGAGGAGATTGGTGAGAGAGAGAGGAGATTGGTGAGAGAGAGAGGAGATTGGTGAGAGAGAGAGATTGGTGAGAGAGAGAGATTGGTGAGAGAGAGAGATTGGTGAGAGAGAGAGATTGGTGAGAGAGAGAGATTGGTGAGAGAGAGAGATTGGTGAGAGAGAGAGATTGGTGAGAGAGAGAGATTGGTGAGAGAGAGAGATTGGTGAGAGAGAGAGATTGGTGAGAGAGAGAGATTGGTGAGAGAGAGAGATTGGTGAGAGAGAGAGATTGGTGAGAGAGAGATTGGTGAGAGAGAGAGATTGGTGAGAGAGAGAGATTAGTGAGAGAGAGAGATTGGTGAGAGAGAGAGATTGGTGAGAGAGAGAGATTGGTGAGAGAGAGAGATTGGTGAGAGAGAGGAGATTGGTGAGAGAGAGGAGATTGGTGAGAGAGAGGAGATTGGTGAGAGAGAGGAGATTGGTGAGAGAGAGGAGATTGGTGAGAGAGATTGGTGAGAGAGATTGGTGAGAGAGATTGGTGAGAGAGATTGGTGAGAGAGATTGGTGAGAGAGATTGGTGAGAGAGATTGGTGAGAGAGATTGGTGAGAGAGATTGGTGAGAGAGATTGGTGAGAGAGATTGGTGAGAGAGATTGGTGAGAGAGATTGGTGAGAGAGAGAGGAGATTGGTGAGAGAGAGAGGAGATTGGTGAGAGAGAGAGGAGATTGGTGAGAGAGAGAGGAGATTGGTGAGAGAGAGAGGAGATTGGTGAGAGAGAGAGGAGATTGGTGAGAGAGAGAGGAGATTGGTGAGAGAGAGAGGAGATTGGTGAGAGAGAGAGGAGATTGGTGAGAGAGAGGAGATTGGTGAGAGAGAGGAGATTGGTGAGAGAGAGGAGATTGGTGAGAGAGAGAGAGGAGATTGGTGAGAGAGAGAGGAGATTGGTGAGAGAGAGAGAGAGATTGGTGAGAGAGAGAGAGAGAAGATTGGTGAGAGAGAGAGAAAGAGATTGGTGAGAGAGATTGATGAGAGAGAGGAGATTGGAGAGAGAGAGAGAGAGAGAGAGATTGGTGAGAGAGAGAGAGAGAGAGATTGGCGAGAGAGAGAGAGAGATTGGTGAGAGAGAGAGAGAGATTGGTGAGAGAGAGAGAAAGAGTGAGAGAGAGAGAGAGAGAGTGAGAGAGAGAGAGAGAGGTGGAGAGGTTTAGGGAGGGAATTCCAGAGCTTAGGGCCCCCCCAGGCAGCTGAAGGCACGGCCGCCAATTGTGGAGCGATGGGGATCCGGGGGTGCTCAAGAGGTCGGAATTGGAGGAACGCAGAGATCTTGGAGAGTTGTAGGAGGTTACAGAGATAGGGAGGGTTGTAGGGGGCTTGAGTGAGGTTATAGAGATAGGGAGGGGTGTAGGGGCTGGAGGAGGTTACAGAGATAGGGAGGGGTGTAGGGGCTGGAGGAGGTTACAGAGATAGGGAGGGGTGTAGGGGCTGGAGGAGGTTACAGAGATAGGGAGGGGTGTAGGGGCTGGAGGAGGTTACAGAGATAGGGAGGGGTGTAGGGGCTGGAGGAGGTTACAAAGATAGGGAGGGTTGTTGGGGGTTGGAGGAGGTTACAGAGTGACAGGGAGGGTTGTAGGAGGTTACAGAGCAGGGAGGGTCGTTGGGGCCTGGAGGAGGTTACAGAGATAGGGAAGGCTGTAGGAGGTTACAAAGAGACAGGGAAGGGAGGGTTGTAGGGGCTGGAGGAGGTTACAGATATAGGGAGGGTTGTAGGGGCTGGAGGATGTTACAGAGATGGGAGAGGGGCTGTAGGGGCTGGAGGAGGTTACAGAGATAGGGAGGATTGTAGGAGCTGGAGGAGGTTACAGAGATAGGGAGGGTTGTAGGAGCTGGAGGAGGTTACAGAGATAGGGAGGGTTGTAGGAGCTGGAGGAGGTTACAGAGATAGGGAGGGTTGTAGGGGCTGGAGGAGATTACAGAGATAGGGAGGGTTGTAGGAGCTGGAGGAGGTTACAGAGATGGGAGAGGGGTTGTAGGGGCTGGAGGTAACAGAGATAGGGAGAGGTGTAGGGGCTGGAGGAGGTTACAGAGAAAGGGAGGGTTGTAGGAGCTGGAGGAGATTACAGAGATAGGGAGGGTTGTAGGAGCTGGAGGAGGTTACAGAGATAGTGAGGGTTGTAGGGGCTGGAGGAGGTTACAGAGATAGGGAGGGTTGTAGGGGCTGGAAGAGGTTACAGAGATAGGGAGGGTTGCAGGGGCTGGAGGAGGTTACAGAGATAGGGAGGGTTGTAGGGGCTGGAGGAGGTTACAGAGATGGGAGAGGGGTTGTAGGGGCTGGAGGAGGTTACAGAGATAGGGAGGGGTGTAGGGGCTGGAGGAGGTTACAGAGATGGGGAGGGGTGTAGGGGCTGGAGGAGGTTACAGAGATAGGGAGGGGTGTAGGGGCTGGAGGAGGTTACAGAGATAGGGAGGTGTGTAGGGGGCTGGAGGAGGTTACAGAGATAGGGAGGGCGTTGTAGGGGCTGGAGGAGGTTACAGAGATAGGGAGGGTTGTAGGGGCTGGAGGAGCTTACAGAGATAGGGAGGGTTGTAAGGATTGGAGGAGGTTACAGAAATAGGGAGGGGTGTAGGGGCTGGAGGAGGTTACAGAGATAGGGAAGGGTGTAGGGGCTGGAGGAGGTTACAGGGATAGGAAGCGGTGTAGGGGCTGGAGGAGGTTACAGGGATAGGGGTAGAGGCAGTGATTTGAAAAAGGAGGGAGGGAATTTTAAAATCGAGCTGCCGCCTAATCGGGGGACGGTGTAGCTCAGACAGCCCTCCTCTCTACGGTCTCCAACCTGCCGACTCGGATGTGGGCTGGGTCTCTGGGGAAACACCGAGGCCGAACTCCAAGATGCTGCAGATGGAGGTGTTGACCTGAAGCCCCCGTCTGGGAAACAGGCGAGTGGGAGATCCCCCCCACCCAATGTCGCCGTCCTTCCCTTAGCCACTATCACCGAAAGGAAAAGAAATTTCTAGAAGCCTGTCAGATCGCACCAAGCGCAAAATGGCTGCTCTGGCCGAGCTCACCTGTCCCGGTGACCCTCTACCTGGCTTGGAGCCAACGTTTCTCTCAATAACGCCCCTGTGAGTTGCCTTGGGGATGTTGTTTAAACTGTTAAGG
>NC_054501.1:7235220-7267720 GCF_017639515.1 Carcharodon carcharias | reverse complement strand
GCGCAGAGAGAGAGAGGCGCAGAGAGAGAGAGGCAGAGAGAGAGAGGCGCAGAGAGAGAGAGGCGCAGAGAGAGAGAGGCGCAGAGAGAGAGAGGCGCAGAGAGAGAGAGGCGCAGAGAGAGAGAGGCGCAGAGAGAGAGAGGCGCAGAGAGAGAGAGGCGCAGAGAGAGAGCGGCGCAGAGAGAGGCGCAGAGAGAGAGAGGCGCAGAGAGAGAGAGGCGCAGAGAGAGAGAGGCGCAGAGAGAGAGAGGCGCAGAGAGGCGCAGAGAGAGAGGCGCAGAGAGAGAGAGGCGCAGAGAGAGAGAGGCGCAGAGAGAGAGAGGCGCAGAGAGAGAGAGGCGCAGAGAGAGAGAGGCGCAGAGAGAGAGAGGCGCAGAGAGAGAGAGGCGCAGAGAGAGAGAGGCGCAGAGAGAGAGAGGCGCAGAGAGAGAGAGGCGCAGAGAGAGAGAGGCGCAGAGAGAGAGAGGCGCAGAGAGAGAGAGGCGCAGAGAGAGAGAGGCGCAGAGAGAGAGAGGCGCAGAGAGAGAGAGGCGCAGAGAGAGAGAGGCGCAGAGAGAGAGAGGCGCAGAGAGAGAGAGGCGCAGAGAGAGAGAGGCGCAGAGAGAGAGAGGCGCAGAGAGAGAGAGGCGCAGAGAGAGAGAGGCGCAGAGAGAGAGAGGCGCAGAGAGAGAGAGGCGCAGAGAGAGAGAAGCGCAGAGAGAGAGGCGCAGAGAGAGAGAGGCGCAGAGAGAGAGAGGCGCAGAGAGAGAGAGGCGCAGAGAGAGAGAGGCACAGAGAGAGAGAGGCGCAGAGAGAGAGAGGCGCAGAGAGAGAGAGGCGCAGAGAGAGAGAGGCGCAGAGAGAGAGAGGCGCAGAGAGAGAGAGGCGCAGAGAGAGAGAGGCGCAGAGAGAGAGAGGCGCAGAGAGAGAGAGGCGCAGAGAGAGAGAGAGGCAGAGAGAGAGAGAGGCAGAGAGAGAGAGAGGCAGAGAGAGAGAGAGAGAGGCAGAGAGAGAGAGAGAGAGGCAGAGAGAGAGAGAGGCAGAAAGAGAGAGAGGCAGAAAGAGAGAGAGGCAGAGAGAGAGAGAGGCAGAGAGAGAGAGAGAGAGGCAGAGAGAGAGAGAGAGAGGCAGAGAGAGAGAGGCAGAGAGAGAGAGGCAGAGAGAGAGAGGCAGAGAGAGAGAGGCAGAGAGAGAGGCAGAGAGAGAGAGGCAGAGAGAGAGAGAGAGGCAGAGAGAGAGAGAGAGGCAGAGAGAGAAAGAGAGAGAGAGGCAGAGAGAGAGAGAGAGGCAGAGAGAGAGAGGCAGAGAGAGAGAGAGAGGCAGAGAGAGAGAGAGAGGCAGAGAGAGAGAGAGAGAGAGGCAGAGAGAGAGAGAGGCAGAGAGAGAGAGAGGCAGAGAGAGAGAGAGAGGCAGAGAGAGAGAGGCAGAGAGAGAGAGAGAGGCAGAGAGAGAGAGAGAGGCAGAGAGAGAGAGAGGCAGAGAGAGAGAGAGGCAGAGAGAGAGAGAGGCAGAGAGAGAGAGAGGCAGAGAGAGATGCAGAGAGAGAGAGAGGCAGAGAGAGAGGCAGAGAGAGAGAGGCAGAGAGAGAGAGAGGCAGAGAGAGAGGAGGCAGAGAGAGAGGAGGCAGAGAGAGAGGAGGCAGAGAGAGAGGAGGCAGAGAGAGAGGAGGCAGCGAGAGAGGAGGCAGAGAGAGAGGAGGCAGAGAGAGAGGAGGCAGAGAGAGAGAGGAGGCAGAGAGAGAGGAGGCAGAGAGAGAGGAGGCAGAGAGAGAGGAGGCAGAGAGAGAGGAGGCAGAGAGAGAGGAGGCAGAGAGAGAGGAGGCAGAGAGAGAGAAGCAGAGAGAGAGAAGCAGAGAGAGAGAAGCAGAGAGAGAGAGAAGCAGAGAGAGAGAGAGAGGCAGAGAGAGAGAGAGAGAGGCAGAGAGAGAGAGAGGCAGAGAGAGAGAGAGAGGCAGAGAGAGAGAGAGAGGCAGAGAGAGGCAGAGAGAGAGAGGCAGAGAGAGAGAGGCAGAGAGAGAGAGGCAGAGAGAGAGAGGCAGAGAGAGAGAGGCAGAGAGAGAGAGAGAGGCAGAGAGAGAGAGAACAAAAGATGCATGAGAATTTTTCCAGGGATGAGAGAAGTTGGGACTGTTCTCCTTGGAGAAGAGAAGGTGGAGAGGAGATTTGATGGAGGGTGTTCAAAATCATGAGGGGTCTGGGACAGAGCGGACAGAGGGAGAAACTGTTCCCATTGGCGGGAGGATCGAGAACCAGAGGGAGGCGGATTTAAGGCGATGGGTAAAAGAAGCGACAGAGACGCGAGGAGAAACTTTTTCACACAGCGAGTGGTTAGGATCTGGAACGCGCTGCCTGAGCGCGTGGGGGAGGCAGGGTCAATTGGGGCTTTCATAAAGAGGGGAATTGGATCATTATCTGAAGAGGAAGAATTTGCAGGGTGACGGGGAAAAGGGCGGGGGAGTGGGACTAGTTGAGTCGCTCCTTAAAAGAGCCAGCACGGGTTTGAAAGGCAGAATGGCCTCGTCCCGCGATGTACCCATTCGACGATTCAAAAAGGAAAGGCAAGGGCTTGCATTTCGATAGCACCTTTCACCACCCCAGGGCCTCCTGAAGGCACATTGCAGACACTGGTTTTGGGGGGGGGCGCAATTTTCAGGTGCAGTCACTGCTGCAATGCAGCTGCCAACTTAAGCACAGCAAGATCCCAGATACATCAAGGAGACAGAGGTTGTTGGTTGAGGGATAAATATTGGGCCCTCGGGGCCGTAGGCGGGTGATGGGCCTAGATTACAGGGCTCGGGTCTCTCAAGCTGACGCTCGGACCCAGCCACCTTCCAAAGCAGGGGAACGACTGCAAACAACTGACTGGTCCCACACGTTACAAAAAGAATATATAAGTAGGAAAATCCTGAAACTATCCACGGCCAATCCACTGGGGTCTGAGTGCCATTTTGAGAAGATTGGTCCTTAGCACCGACCGACTCCCTAACCCCTGAATGGCATCCCACTCCCTGCCCCCAATCCCTTCACAATCTTCATGAGAGAGAATCAGACCACCGCCCCATGACATTCAATGTCATTACCATCGCTCAATCCCCCCCACTATCAACATCCTGGGGTTTACCATTGACCAGAAACTGGACTGGACCCAGCCATATAAACACTGTGGCTACAAGAGCAGGTCAGAGGCTGGGAATCCTGCGGAGAGTAACTCACCTCCTGACTCCCCCCAGAGCCTGTCCACCATCTACAAGGCACAAGTCAGGAGTGTGGATGGGATACTCCCCACTTGCCTGGATGAGTGCGGCTCCCACAACACTCAAGAAGCTCGACACCGTCCAGGACAAAGCAGCCCCACTTGATGGGCTCCCCATCCACAAACATTCACTCCCTCCACCACCGACGCACAGGGGCAGCAGTGTGTGTACCATCTACAAGATGCACTGCAGCAACTCGCCAAGGCTCCTTCGACAGCGCCGCCCAAACCCACGACTTCTACCACCTAGAAGGACAAGGGCAGCAGACACATGGGGAACACCACCACCTGCAAGTTCCCCCTCCGAGCCCCACTCACACCATCCCGGCTTGGAAATATATCAGCCGTCCCTTCATTGTCGCTGGGTCAAAATCCTGGCACGCCCTCCCTAACAGCGCGGTGGGTGTACCTACATCACACGGACACAATCCTGGAACTCCCTCCCTAACAGCGTGGCGGGTGTACCTACACCGCACGGGGGGCTGCAGCGGCTCAAGAAGGCGGCTCACCCCCACCTTCTCGGGGGGGGGGGGGGGGGGCAATTAGGGACGGGCAACAAGGCAACAAACGCTGGGCCCGGCCCAGCGACGCCCACGTCCCGTGCGCCAACTCTTCTCGCTCCCGGTAACCTACCTTGCCTCGGTGCGGAGGACAGCAGCTCACCGCTGTCAATCTGCCCCGCGTTATAAAGTGCGAACTGCTCCAGGATTCTCTGCTTGGCCGGGTTCACGACGATTTGGTGGCTGGATAGAGAAGAATCTGTGGTCGTGGGAGAGAGAGAGAGAGAGAAAAAAATTAAGTTCCGGCTGAGAATCGCAGAACCCGATGTTGCCGCTGGAGCCCGCTCGGCCCGTCGTGCCTGTACTGGCTTCGATGGGACAACCTAATCGAGCTGATGTCAGGTGCAATGGAACAGTGAGGGAACTGCTTCATAAACTGGGGTTCCTGCTCCTTATCACTAAGTAGCAACTCTTTCTGGGGGGATGGGGGGGGTGGGGGGCGGGTGGAGGGATAGAGACACCATGTGAGAGGGGCGTGACGGGGGTCAGGGCACGAGAGACTAAGGGAGAGAGAAGAGGGAAGGAGGCCATGAAATAACAAAGAGAGGGAGAAGGGAGAGACGGAAGCCCTATGTAACTTATTCAAACACCCACCATGAATTCTTCTTGACTACAGAGGCATCACAGCCTGACCTAATCCAAGGCTGGTATTCCTGCGGTGAGTAACTCACCCCCTGACTCCCCAAAGCCTGTCCACCATCGACAAGGCACAAGTCAGGAGTGTGATGGAATATTCCCCACTTGCCTGGATGAGTGCGGCTCCCACAACACTCAAGAAGCTCGACACCGTCCAGGACAAAGCAGCCCTGCTTGATCGGCTCCCCGTCCACAAACATTCACTCCCTCCACCACCACCGACGCACAGAGGCAGCAGTGTGTGTGTACCATCTACAAGATGCACTGCAGCAACTCGCCAAGGCTCCTTCGACAGCACCGCCCAAACCAACAACCTCTACCATCTAGAAGGACGAGGGCAGCAGACGCATGGGGATCACCACCACCTGCAAGTTCCCCTCCGAGCCCCCCCTCACACCATCCCGACTTGGAAATATAATCGGCCGTTCCTTCACTGTCGCTGGGTCAAAATCCTGGAACTCCCTCCCTAACAGCGCGGCGGGTGTACCTACACCACACGGGGGACTGCAGCGGCTCAAGGAGGCGGCTCACCCCCCTCACCCCACCCCCCACCTTCTCAAGGGGGCAATTAGGGATGGGCAATAAAAGGCTGGCCCAGCCAGCGACACCCCCCACATCCTGCGGACTAATATTTCAGGTGCTGCGAAGAGAGTGCCCTGAATACCTTAAAAATTCCCTCACCTTCAACTTGGGGTGGGGTGAGGCCTCTTAAAAGCTGATCTGCACAGAGAAAAATCAATTACTTATCGAAAAGCGGGACACATACCCGCCGGCGTTGGGAAGCTGGGATACGAACTGAAAACGGTGGAAACGCTCAGCAAAGCGTGAGAGAGGAAAAGAGCGGACAGAGAACAGCGCTCTCATTAGAATCGACTAAAAGTCAGGGAGCAAAAAACATTAACCCAGCGTTTCTCTCTCTCTCTCTCTCTCCTCACAGACGCTGTCCGCCCCGTTCAGAGTTTTTTGCAGCATTTTTTTTTTGCCACTTTTTTTTTTTAGTTCACCGCTCACCGCCTCAGGAGGAGCCGCTTGGCGGCACAGTGATATTCTGGCAGGCTGCTCGACAAAACGTTCCGGAGCTGCCACTTAGGTGACAAAATAGGTTCGTTCACCAGCGGTGCAGTGTCAAACTGCAGCCACCAGATGGCAGGCGCGGTACAGCGTCGTCAGTCTGAAACTGGAGGGAGTCTCAGAATTTCACAGCCTGGGGGTTTGGGAGGGGGGGGTGGTGTGTGTGTGTGGGGGAGGCCATTTGGTCCATCGTGATGGTGCCGGCTCTTTAAAAAGAGCTCTCCCGCTGTGCCCTGCAAGGTTTCTCCCCTTCCCATACTTAGCCAACTCAGCCTTTCGAGCGTGAATCTGCTTCCACCGTCCATCAGATCACAACAACTCGCTGTGTTAAAAAAATTCTCTTCATCCCCCCTCACCCCCGATTCTTTTACTGTTTCCCCCCCCAACATCTCCGTTTACCGACCCTCCTGCCACTGGAAACAGTTTCTCCTTCTTCACTCGATCGAGACGGCCCTCGTGATTCTGAACGCCTCGACTGAATCTCTCCCTTCACCTCCTCTGCTCTCTGGGGAGGACAATCCCGGCTTCTCCAGTCTCTCCACGTGACTGAAGGCTTCCATTCCGGAGGGGAAGGGCGTCCCGTATCGAGGGAGCCCTCGCCGCAACGCCTCCCTCAACCTTTTTTGCCCTAACCCCTCTCTCGATGGGGGTGCGGCTCTACGCACCTCCGACAGGTTAAACCGAACGGACAACGAAGGGTGATTGTGGCCAGACTGCTGCGGTGGCCTCCAAAGGTTAACAAGCCTCAGGTGGGACTGAGGGTTCTAAAAAGTGACAACGGGCAGCAGACACACGGGGGGTGGGGGGGGAGACACCACCACCTGCAAGTTCCCCTCCGAGCCCCCCACTCACACCGTCCCGACTTGGAAATACAATCGGCCGTTCCTTCACTGTCGCTGCGTCGAAATCCTGGAACTCCCTCCCTGACAGCGCGGCGGGTGTACCTACACCACACGGGGGACTGCAGCGGCTCAAGGAGGCGGCTCACCACCCCCCCCCAACCCACCCTTTCTCAAGGAGGCAACTAGGGATGGGCAGGGACAAATGCTGGGCCCGGCCGGTGATCCCGTGAATGCATTAAAAAGAAACGTAGGGAAGAAGATGCGGAAGAGCTGCTCCCTACTTCCTTACGAACGGACGAAAGAGGAGGAGGCCATTCTGCCCCTCGACCCTGCTCCTCCATTCGATAAGATCACGGCTGCTTTGCTTGTGCTCCGAACTAACCGAGCGAGCCTTCGCCGCACTCCCTCGTTGGAAAAAGTATATCGTCCCTTCGGTTGAGGAGACTGTGGCCGGTCTCCAAAAATGGCACGGGTGCGCTTGAGGGGCAAACGAGGCAAGCAGGCGCGGGAGAAGGGGGATCTAGAGGGCAGCAAGGGAGGCCACGCTCACGGAGGTGGTTCCCCCAGGGCAAGGCTAGCCCCACTGCGCTTCGGGTGTTGCAGACGCCTGCCGTGTCCCCAAATGCGGGATACTCGACTGCAAAATTTGTGGTGGTGGGGGTACTGCTCTCCCCTTAAGAAAAAAAGAACAGGGGGCTAGGATGGTAGACTTAGACAGGGGAAAGTTAGGAGGGAGCTCGAGTGGGGCATAAACACCGGCACGGACCGATTGAGCCAAGTGGCTCGGTTCTGTGCCGGGTATCCCGTGTTAACGGAACCATAGAAGAAAGTTACGGTGCAGGAAGAGGTCATTCAGCCCCTCGACCCCGCTCCGCCATTCGATAAAGATCCGCTTGTGTTTCAAACTAATTTAGTGAACCGGCCAAAAAAAAAGAGAAACGAGCCGCTCATTTTTAAAAACAAAAAAAACTGCGGAGGCTGGAAATCCAATACAGAAACAGAATTACCTGGAAAAACTCAGCAGGTCTGGCAGCATCGGCGGAGAAGAAAAGAGTTGACGTTTCGAGTCCTCATGACCCCTCGACAGAACTACCCCACTTTCCAGCACCTTGCTGGTTACGGCACCTCCAAGTACCTTCCAAAATGCATTGAGCGTTTCAGCCTCAATCATCGGTGAATTCCAGACGCCCACCACCTCACGTCCCCCTCTGATCCTTCTACCAATCACCTTAAATCTTCGACATACGACAGTGACTAATAAATACAAATCGGTGAATTCAAGAGAAGCTCCCTTACCCAGAGGGTGGGGAACTCGCTCCCCGTCATCAAACTATTAATGTGCAGATTATTGGAAAATATTTTCGTTTTACAGTAGGGGTTTAGTCTGTGGGTGTGTCTTAATGGGATTACGGCCAGCTAGTCTGGGTGCTTTGACGGGTACTAGTTTTGATATGTGGGAGAGGTAGAGGGCGTTTGCAATTTTTGAGTAGAGCATTCAAGAAGTGAGGTGAAATCTGGCATCTAGCCAGCAGAGACCAAGCAACATGTTTATATTACCAATAAAATTGGCAGTATGAAAGGGGTTTTGTTGTAAGAGGTGGAGCTCAAAGAGGCTGGTGATACACATGTATATACACATTCAATGAGATGGGCTCGGTATAACTTCAGCAGTGTGGTGTATGTGCGTAGAGCAGGGGCAATGTGAGATCAACAGCAGCTGTCAGCCTCCGACTGTCTCCACAGGAACCAAAGTGGAAAGAACCTCATTTTGAATTCGTAAAGTGGAAATGCTTTGCCTGGTGTCTGGTTAAGCCTACGGGTTGACGTTGCCCTAAAGGAGATTAGTTGGGAATTTGTTAAAAGTTATGATCATCGTAATGGGGAGCCGTGTGTATATACATTTTAACCTGTGTAACTTAAAATGTTTAAAGCAAAACCTCGAGAACTGGTGGTCTGATTCCTGAATTTAGAGCCGCACGTCAAACATACCGCTTAAAATGATAGGTTATGACAGTTGTTTCAAGTTTGCCTCTGGGATTTTTAAATAACTCCGCTTTACCAACTGCATCGGT
This sequence comes from Carcharodon carcharias, assembly GCF_017639515.1. Lineage (NCBI taxonomy): Eukaryota > Metazoa > Chordata > Chondrichthyes > Lamniformes > Lamnidae > Carcharodon > Carcharodon carcharias. The sequence continues at coordinate 7,259,308 of NC_054501.1, read as the reverse complement.
CATAACACACCCGCAGGGAGTGGCTGAGGTGAAGCGTGTTGATGTATTTGAGGCGGGGCAGGCTGGAACCTGGATTAAACACGGTCAGATGAAGAGGGACCAGGGGAAACTGGACTTGTATTCCCTGGGAGTTTCAAAGGATGAGAGGAGATCTCTTTGAAACCTACAAAATACTTTATATTAAAAAAAAGGGACAGTCAGGGTAGACGCAGGTAAGATGTTTCTCCAGGTCTGGAGGGAGGGAGGGAGTCTAGAACCAGGGGACGCAATTTCAAAACAAAAGGGGGAGCCACTTAGGACCGAGATGAGGGAGAAGTTTATCTTCACCGAGGGTGGTGGGCCTTTGTAGTTGTCTGCCCCAGAGCACTCAGTCATCGAGTGCATTTAAAGCAGAGGTTGACGGGTTTATAAATACCAATGATATAAGAGGGATATGGGGATAGTGGTGGGGGGTTGGAGGGGGTGGAATAAAACAACGATGTGGATGATCAGTCATGACCGCACTGAATGGCGGAGCAGGCTCGATGGGCCGAACGGCGTGCTCCTGCTCCTGCGTGTTCCTACGAGGGAGAGGAGACGTCCCCTGCAAACTGGGCGTGCGCGCTCAGCAGCTGGAACGCACCCCGCAGACGGTCTGTCTCCTCCTTCTGCGTACCCCAGAAGTGCAGCCGCCCGTGAGGAAACACGAGGCGTTTTGGGGGGGGGGGGGGGGGGTGTAGAAAGAGGACACGGACGGGACATCGGAGGGAGGAGCGGGAGGGGATGTTGGGGTGGGGGTGCGGTGAAAACCGGGCGGGAGGATGCTCCGCGTGGCCCTCTCTCGGGTCATGGCCGGGAAGGGCGTTTTGGTGGTGCGGTGGTGCTGGTGTGTGTGTGTGTGTGTGTGTGTGTGTGCGTGCGCGTGTGTGTGGCGGGGTGGGGGGGAAGAATAATTCTCCCTAGGTCCAGGGCCGAGTGTTTATCCCTCGACCAGAAACAGGTGATCTGGGGGTCATTTGGTCACACGAGTGTTTGTGGGAGCTTGCTGTGGGCAAATTGGCTGCCGCATTTCCCATACTGCAACAGCGGGGACACTTCAAAAACGGCTCCAGCGGCGCCATATCAACGAAAGCCCCTGCTGCTTTCTTACTTCTCAACTCCAACGCAAGCCTCGGCTCCCTTTTCCCTTTCGTTTGCCCGAAACGTTGTGTATTTCACCACTCCCCCCCAGCCCCCCCACCCACCCCCCCACCCCCAACCCTCTTTTTGAGCGCTTACCTTGAGACACGTCCGACAGGGGGGTGGACGCCGCCGCCCGCGACTCTCCGGGTAGCCTCGGGAGGCTGTTCGGCCACCGGCATCGGGCGTCTGCGTGCGGGGTGCAGGACGGTCGCGGCTGCGCGGTGGGCGAGTCCCAGGGGGGCACCTTGCGCCAGGAGCCTTTGCCTTTGCCGCCGCCGTCATCCATCGCGCTCTCGTTGCTTTCCACGGGCTGGGAGAGGCCGCTGGAGGGGGAGGCGGAGCCCGCCAGGCTGCCGGGGCCCTTGCCGCAGGAGGCCGGGCTGCCGGGGGGGGCTTCCTGCCCGTGCTTGGCCTGCGGGAGCCGAGGGGCGTAGGGGTACCAGCTCGCGCCCGGCTCCCCCTCCCGCTCCCGCTCCCCCGGTGCCCGGTAGCCGGCCTCGGGAAGGCTCGGGGGGTCCGGCCGGCCCTGGCGCGCCGGGCGCCTGTCCGCTCGCGGGCGGACCCGGTCCCGGTCCCCGCCGGCCGGGGCCTGCGGGGCGAACCTGTACGTGTTCTCCACCGGGCCGAGCGAGGCGCTCCGCAGTCTGTCGGCCAGCGCGTCGGCCGCCGCCGGACCCGGCTCCGAGCTCCCGCCCGACGACGAGGCAGCAAAGGAGGAGGAGGAGGAGGAGGAGGAGGAGGAGGAGGAGAAAACGGGCTGGTCTCCCTCCGGGGCCAGGGCCCACGGGAGCTTCCTGAATTCCTCCAGCTGCTGGTAAACCTGTAGGTGGGGAGGGGAGGGAGGGAAGGGGGAGGGAGAGAGGGAGGGGAGGGGGAGGGAGAGAGGGAGAGGGAGAGAGGGAGGGGAGGGAGGGAGAGAGGGAGGGGAGGGAGGAAGAGAGGGAGGGGAGAGAGAGAGGGAGGGAGGGAGAGAGGGAGAGAGGGAGGGGAGGGAGGGAGAGAGGGAGGGGAGGGAGGGAGAGAGGGAGGGGAGAGAGAGAGGGAGGGAGGGAGAGAGGGAGGGGAGAGAGAGAGGGAGGGATGGAGAGAGGGAGGGGAGGGGAGGGAGAGAGGGAGGGGAGAGAGAGAGGGAGGGATGGAGAGAGGGAGGGGAGGGGAGGGAGAGAGGGAGGGGAGAGAGAGAGGGAGGGATGGAGAGAGGGAGGGGAGGGGAGGGGAGGGAGAGAGGGAGGGAGGGAGGGAGGTGAGGGGAGGGAGAGAGGGAGGGGAGGGGAGGGGAGGGAGAGAGGGAGGGGAGGGGAGGGGAGGGGGGGAGGGGAGGGAGGGAGGGGAGAGAGAGAGGGAGGGATGGAGAGAGGGAGGGGAGGGGAGGGAGAGAGGGAGGGAGGGAGGGAGGTGAGGGGAGGGAGAGAGGGAGGGGAGGGAGGGAGGGAGGGATGGAGAGAGGGAGGGGAGGGGAGGGAGAGAGGGAGGGAGGGAGGGAGGTGAGGGGAGGGAGAGAGGGAGGGGAGGGAGGGAGGTGAGGGGAGGGAGAGAGGGAGGGGAGGGGAGGGGAGGGAGAGAGGGAGGGGAGGGGAGGGGAGGGAGAGAGGGAGGGGAGGGGAGGGGGGGAGGGGAGGGGGAGGGAGAGAGGGAGAGGGAGAGGGGGAGGGAGGGAGAGAGGGAGGGGAGGGAGGGAGAGAGGGAGGGGAGAGAGAGAGGGAGGGAGGGAGAGAGGGAGGGGAGAGAGAGAGGGAGGGAGGGAGAGAGGGAGGGGAGAGAGAGAGGGAGGGAGGAGAGAGGGAGGGGAGAGAGAGAGGGAGGGAGGGAGAGAGGGAGGGGAGAGAGAGAGGGAGGGGAGAGAGAGAGGGAGGGGAGGGGAGGGGAGGGAGAGAGGAGGGATGGAGAGAGGGAGGGGAGGGGAGGGAGAGGGGGAGGGAAGGGGAGGGAGAGAGAGAGGGGAGGGGAGGGAGAGAGGGAGGGGAGAGAGAGAGGGAGGGAGGGAGAGAGGGAGGGGAGGGGAGGGAGAGAGGGAGGGAGGGAGGGAGGTGAGGGGAGGGAGAGAGGGAGGGGAGGGAGGGAGGGAGGGATGGAGAGAGGGAGGGGAGGGGAGGGAGAGAGGGAGGGAGGGAGGGAGGTGAGGGGAGGGAGAGAGGGAGGGGAGGGAGGGAGGTGAGGGGAGGGAGAGAGGGAGGGGAGGGGAGGGGAGGGAGAGAGGGAGGGGAGGGGAGGGGAGGGAGAGAGGGAGGGGAGGGGAGGGGGGGAGGGGAGGGGGAGGGAGAGAGGGAGAGGGAGAGGGGGAGGGAGGGAGAGAGGGAGGGGAGGGAGGGAGAGAGGGAGGGGAGAGAGAGAGGGAGGGAGGGAGAGAGGGAGGGGAGAGAGAGAGGGAGGGAGGGAGAGAGGGAGGGGAGAGAGAGAGGGAGGGAGGGAGAGAGGGAGGGGAGAGAGAGAGGGAGGGAGGGAGAGAGGGAGGGGAGAGAGAGAGGGAGGGGAGAGAGAGAGGGAGGGGAGGGGAGGGGAGGGAGAGAGGGAGGGATGGAGAGAGGGAGGGGAGGGGAGGGAGAGAGAGAGGGGAGGGGAGGGAGAGAGGGAGGGGAGAGAGAGAGGAGGGAGGGAGAGAGGGAGGGGAGGGGAGGGAGAGAGGGAGGGGAGAGAGAGAGGGAGGGATGGAGAGAGGGAGGGGAGGGGAGGGAGAGAGGGAGGGAGGGAGGAAGGTGAGGGGAGGGAGAGAGGGAGGGGAGGGGAGGGGAGGGAGAGAGGGAGGGGAGGGGAGGGGAGGGAGAGAGGGAGGGATGGAGAGAGGGAGGGGAGGGGAGGGAGAGAGGGAGGGGAGAGAGAGAGGGAGGGATGGAGAGAGGGAGGGGAGGGGAGGGGAGGGAGAGAGGGAGGGAGGGAGGAAGGTGAGGGGAGGGAGAGAGGGAGGGGAGGGGAGGGGAGGGAGAGAGGGAGGGGAGGGGAGGGGAGGGAGAGAGGGAGGGGAGGGGAGGGGAGGGGAGGGGGGGAGGGGAGGACAGAAAGCAAACATCAGAGCTGCAGCCCGCAGCGTCACCCACCACCACCACCGTATCGCTCGGACCGTAACCAGAGGGCACTCGGTCTACAACCCAACTCGGGGCCTTCCGCTTACACCGCCTGGGCTTTAGCAACACCCCCCCACCCACCCACCTCCAGCAAAACGGCACTAACCATTTGTCCCGCGTTAGAAGCCGCGTGTTACGCGCCCTTAGCTCTTTCCTACTTCCTCATTCTATTCCTTCCATCCTAAATTCTCCCAAACCTTCCTTCACCTTTTTTTTTTAAACTTCATTCCCTCTTTTCTAGTTTATTTCGTTATTCTCTCGCTTCCCCCCTCCTTGCTTTTCTTTCACCATCTCCCTCGTTCTCCTGTTCCCATTTCACGCAAATCCCACCCCCCCCCCCCCCAAGTCTCTGCTATTCTTTCTCTTCCCCTCATTCCCCCCATCTTGCTCCCTTGTTTCCATTTCTCTCAATTAGATTCCCTCGCACCTCTCCTTGATATTCTACTTCATCGTTTGATTTCCTGCATTTCATGCAATTGTCAGTGGTGGCTGTTTCTCTCAAATACCTGGATGATACCACCGCTCCTTAATAAATAATGATTGATATTGCCTGCTTGCTTGCTCCTCGCTTTTTTCTCTTATTTATTTAAAACGCGGGGTGTGGGCTTCGCCGATGAGGCCAGGCTTTACGGCCCACCCCTCTGCTGTCCTCGAACTCGATGGGCTGAACGGCCTGCTCCCATCTTCCTAACTGGGGCCGTTTCACAGTGGGGGAGGGGGGGGGGCGGGAAATGGCCTGCTCCTATCTTCCTAACTGGGGCCGTTTCAGAGAGAGGGGGAGGGGGTGTTTAAGAATCAGCCCCCCCCCCCCCCCCCCCCCCCCCCCCGGGTTGCTGTGGGGTCTGGAGTCACGTGTAGGCCAGACCGGGAGGAGGACGGCCGATTTCCTTCCCTAAAAAGTGAACCAGATGGGGTTTTTTTTTTTTAACGACGACTGATGATAGCTTCACAGTCACCGTCACTGAGACTGAGACGAGCTTTCATTTCAAATCCAGACTTCTGGTTGACTGAACTTAATTAATTGATTGAATTTAAATTCCACGGGCGGGATTTGAACCCGCGCGCTCAAGAGCATAAGCTTCGGTCTCTGGATCACTGGTGCAGTGTGCGCTGCCACAGTTCCACCACTGGAACTGGTCTCCTGGGGGAAAAGAGAAAAAAAAAGCACCTCCGGCAGTGCTGCACTCTCTCAGCATGTCTCTTTCCTCGTCCTCTTCCACTGCCGGCAGCTTTCCCGCCTCTTCTCCCAAGAAGGCCCTGCAGGAAGTGCGGTGGTGGGGGGGGAGGGATTCTTAAAGGGCCAGTCCACCCACCCACCCCACCCCGAGTGAATGCTCTTCTCTTTCACACGGCTCGACAGGCTAGCAGATCACATGGGGCACCGCAGCCTAGCCCTGACCCTATCAATGAGGCAACATAAAATAAAGGGAGAGCAGGAGTAGGGGGACCCGGTGCATATGCACATATATAATTGAAAGTGGCAGGACAGGTTGCGAGAGTGGTTAATAAAGCACACGGTATCCTGGGCTTTATTAATAGGGACACAGAGTACAAGAGCAAGGAGGTTAAACCTGTATACAACACCCCCAACTGGAGTATTGTGTCCAGTCCTGGGCACAGCACTGTACAGAGGATGCGAAGGCTTTGGGGAGAGAGAGCTTGAAAGATTCACGAGAATGTTCCAGGGATGAGGGACTTCAGTTCTGTGGATAGATTGGAGAAGTCAGGACTGTTCTCCTTGGGGAAGAAAAGGTTGAGAGGAGATTTGACAGAGGTGTTCAAAATCATGAGGGGGTCTGGGACAGGATAGATAGGGAGAAACTGTTCCCATTGGCGGAAGGATCGAGAACCAGAGGGACACTGGTTTAAGGTGATTGGCAAAAGAAGGGAGACGTGAGGGGAAACATTTTCACGCAGCGAGCGGTTAGGATCTGCCTGAGAGCGTGGGGGGAGGCAGGGTCAATCGAGGCTTTCCAAAGAGAATTGGATCTTTATCTGAAGGGGAAGGAGGTGCAGAATTAAGGGGGAGAAGACAGAGGAGTGGCACTAGGTATATTTCAGTAGGCTTCACCAGGTAGATTCAGAGAGTCAGCACAGTCAAGAGGGGCCAAGTTGCCTCCATCAGTGCTGTAACCGTTCTGCGATTGTGTATTTTTGCAGGGACATCCCAAAGCGCTTCGAACCTGAACTTCACCCTACGTAACAGTTTGCGAGTGACACGGCAATCTGTCTGGGTGACAGTCTTGGCAGAGCTCTCTCGTGGGTTTATCGGTGGTTGCTTTATATTCGTGACTCTTCGTCTTGGACTCACTGCACGAGGCACCATCTTCTCTGTCAGTGTTTTATGAATGACATTGTTAAGGTTTAAAGGCAATTATATTGTTAAACAGGTGATGAGTCATCGTACATCTACTAAACGGGGATAGCTGGGACACTGGTGTGCTGGGAGTGGTGTCGAGGGTGAACTAAGTCAACGAGCTCTCTACAGCAAAGCAAGCTGCTGCGTCAATAGTTTTAACTTCGACTGGCGTGAAACCGGTTATCATTCTCGACGTCAATCCAACAGAACTTCCAAGAGCTCCGTCAGGTCCCACCCCAACTTGTTATTTTTTGGTTAGTTCTGGCATGATCCTTGCAGTCCCTCCGTCCAGCTGACTCCATCCCTCTCCCTGGCTGCGGTCTGTCTACCAACTCTGCGCCACCTTTGACACCCCCCCACCCCCCCCTCCACCGGAGATGGGTTTCTGACCTCGTGATCGGGCTGTCACTAAGACCGCTCGTTTCCGGAGCTTTGTTCCCCCCACCCAACGCCCCCCCCGCCCCCACCGGTCTCCCACGCGCTCCGCTGACCCTCCTTCTGGTCGCCCCCTCGAAACCCAACCCCCCCCCACCCCCCAACACGGCCGAGAATTTAAAATTACTTTCAAAAATCGCGTCAGCGTCCAAAGTCACCTTGGTCATTTTTGGCCTCCTCTTTCGCTTGTGATTCAAGCACTCGCAGGCCAGCAAGCAAAGCTGCATCGGGACGTGCCCTGGGCAGGCTCCCGCCTTCCTGTCCAAGTGGTTCAGGCAGACCCTGGCGGCGATGCGCTGGTTTTGAGCGGCCACCGAAGAGGTCTGCGCCAGGCTTTCCGCGTCGGCGTCCTCGTCCTCCTCCTCGATGATATCTTTCTGTCGGCGAAGGCAAGAGTTGGGCAGTCCGTGTGCATCGTGACGTTTCCCTGAGCGACTCGAAAGCTGCCCGCCCACCCCCCCCTCCAACCGGGAGTCAAAGTGCAGACACCGTCACGGGGGCCACCGTGCCGAGCGTGACCTCCTAGTTCCGCAGCGAGTGCCGACCTGGAACCCGCCCGCCTGCGTTGAAGCTTTTTGCCTTGCACTCATCGGGACAGATGCAAGAATGCCAAATTTCAAAGGGAGCAAAAACTTATGCCGCATGGTGCTGATTGGTTGGCAAGTCGATCCTGATTGGTCGAGGTGTTGCCACGGAGAACGATTGTTCTCCCCCCCCACCCCGACCCAAGCTTCTGTTTTAATGCAAAGCAGGTGCAATGCCCGGGCATGCTCCTTTTTTTTTTTTAAAGAGGGCAGGGAACTGACTGGGTTGCTCAACAGTGAGCCGGCATGGGCTCGATGGGCCTAATGGCCTCCCCCTGTGCTGTTTCGACTCTGTTATGCGTGAGCCAAAAGCCCGTTCAACCGCGTCCAATCTGAGACTAAGCTGAAATGACCCACTTTCTACCTTCATGGTTGTTAACATTCATTAGTTGACTGTCAATGTCCTATCCTTCAGGCAGCAGCAGTAGGCAAATTGGCTCAGAATGCTATCCTTTATCATGAGAGGGGTTGAACATAAGAGTAAGGATGTTATGCTTCAGTTATACAGGGCATTGGTGAGATCGCATCTGGAATACTGTGTGCAGTTTTGGTCTCCTTATTTTAAGGAAGGGTGTAAATGCGTTGGAGGCGGTTCAGAGGAGGTTTACTAGATTGATACCTGGAACGAGCTGGTTGTCTGATGAGGGAAGGCTGGACAGACTGGGCTTGTTTCTACTGGAGTTTAGAAGAGTGACTGGGGTGGGGGGGGGGGGGGGGGGGTGGTGATTTGATTGAAGTGCACAAGATCCTGAACGGCCTTCATAAAGTGGACGTGGAAAGGATGTTTCCTCTTGTGGGTGAGTCCAGGATTAGGGGGGCACTTTCAAAACGAGGGGTCGCCCTTTTAGGACAGAGACAAGGAGAGATTATTTTTCACCTCAGAGGGTTGTGCGACTTTGGAACGTTCTGCCTCCAAAGTCGGTGGAGGCGGGGCGATTGAGTATTTTTTTCAAGACGGAGGTAGATAGATTCTTGTTGGGCAAGGGAATCAAAGGGTTGGATGGGAATGTGGAAATTGAAACACAAGATGATCAGCCACGATCTTATTGAATGGCGGAGCAGGCTCGAGGGGCCGAATGGCCTACTGCTGTCCCTATTTCTTATGTTCTTAAACGGGCGGTCAAGTGACCAGGCAGGGTTCTCCGCTAACTGTGCCACCCCCTTCCCACATCAAGAAGGGAGGAGGGCCTGGTGATGTTGCTCACTCACCAGGTATTTGGACTTGGCCGATCCTTCATTCTCCAGCGCTTTCCTTCCAGTTAGGATCTCCAACAAGACCTTGGGAAAGGGGGGAGACAGAGAGAGGGGGGTGACAGAGAGAGAGAGAGGGGGTGACAGAGAGAGAGAGAGAAGGGGTGACAGAGAGAGAGAGAGAAGGGGTGACAGAGAGAGAGAGAGAAGGGGTGACAGAGAGAGAGAGAGAAGGGGTGACAGAGAGAGAGAGGGGGTGACAGAGAGAAAGAGAGGGGGTTTGACAGAGAGAGAGGGGGTGACAGAGAGAGAGAGAGAGGGGGGGTGACAGAGAGAGAGAGAGAGAGAGAGGGGGTGACAGAGAGAGAGAGAGAGAGAGAGGGGGTGACAGAGAGAGAGAGAGAGAGAGGGGGTGACAGAGAGAGAGAGAGAGAGAGGGGGTGACAGAGAGAGAGAGAGGGGGTGACAGAGAGAGAGAGAGAGGGGTGACAGAGAGAGAGAGAGAGGGGTGACAGAGAGAGAGAGAGAGGGGGGTGACAGAGAGAGAGAGAGAGGGGGTGACAGAGAGAGAGAGGGGGTGACAGAGAGAGAGAGAGGGGGGGTGACAGAGAGAGAGAGAGAGAGAGGGGGTGACAGAGAGAGAGAGAGAGAGGGGGTGACAGAGAGAGAGAGAGAGAGGGGGTGACAGAGAGAGAGAGAGAGAGGGGGTGACAGAGAGAGAGAGAGAGAGAGAGGGGGTGACAGAGAGAGAGAGAGGGGGGTGACAGAGAGAGAGAGGGGGGTGACAGAGAGAGAGGGGGGTGAGAGAGAGAGAGAGAGAGAGGGGGGTGAGAGAGAGGGAGGGGGGGGGAGAGAGAGAGAGAGAGAGAAAATATCATACTGAAAGCAGTTGAACACCACTGGAACCCTCCCCCTCCTTCAGGCATCAGACTTCCACTGGGCTGCCCCGCGGTGATGCTTGGCTGGGGGCTGCAGGGGTTTGCCGTCGCCTTCCGCAGTACGGCTGACCAGGAAACTCTCCCGCTCTTGCCGCTGGCCCTCGGGACGTTACCAGAAGGAGTTACGAGCACAGCTTCCGTGGCCATCGAGTCCCGGAGTGGGATTTGAGCCGAGAGCTTCTGGGCCCCGGGGTTAGGGGCGCGATCCCAGCGCGCCGAAAAGGTCTCCGCACCACTGGAATACTACCGCTCCTCCAGCGACCTTTCACCGCCTCAGGACGCCCCGCAGCGTTTAAAAGCCAAGACACAAAAGGTACGAAGGAGGAGGCCATTCGGCCCCTCCAGTCTGCTCGCCATTCGACGAGACCACGGCCTCAATTCCGCCTCCCTGCCAACCCCGCCCCTACAGCCTCGTTCGCGAAGAATCCATCTACCTCTGCCTTAAAAAATACGCCTTGTCCCCGCCCCCCACCGCTCCCTGCAGAAGGGCCTTCCCAAAGATTCATGACCCTCGGTGGGGGGGGGGGGGGGAAGAAGAAAAAAATTCCACTGTCTTTAAAAGGTGGCCCCCCTTGTTCTGAAACTGTGCCCCTTGGTTCTCGTCTCTCCCACATCCTATCAGCATCCACCCTGTCAAGCACCACCACCACCCCCCACCCCCTACCCGCTCAGGTTCTTATATCGTTCAGGGAGATCACCTGATCAATCTTTTAAACTCTCATGGGTATCGGCCCAGCCTGTCTAACCTTTCCCCACCAGACAAACAACCCTCCCCCACGCCCGCCACAATCCCAGGGGCAAAGCGCCCTTTTTGACGCGCAGCCGGTGGGAAGCACAGCAGCCAACTGGCGCACAGCAAGCTCCCACAAACAGCCGAGCGGAAACAAAACAGAGCTTCAGCCTTGGTTAATGGTGCGCGGGGCGGAAAGGCTTCTGTGGGGCAACCTTCCCCTTTACCTGCTCTTCCGGAATAGTGCTTAGGGGGTGGGTGAGGGAACTTGTACGCCCAGCTGGGGAGCGACCTGGGTTCCTCGAGGCTGCATTGAAATGGCTGCATCTCCAACATGCTGCCTTCCTTCAGTAGGGCCGGTCGGATTGCGGGCTCAAAGTCTCTGCGGAAGAAACTTGGATGTGCAACCTTCTGGCTCAGGAGGGTGGGACTGGCACTCACCTACCGAACAACAAGTGACGCCCGGGGTCATGTTATCTGTGTAAGACTCTGCCCTGTCCCTGTCCCCCCCCCGCCCCCCCACCCCCCACCCAGCGATCGCCTGTATTACAACCCTTCTTGCTTGTCTCTCTTTCGTTGACGTGGAGGTGGTCAGTGCTCCTTGAAACACACCTCTTGTTCCAGCTGTGCCTCGAATACACCATCCTACACACAGCTCTAGCGCCCCCACAGATTGGAAGCCAAAACTGAAGCCCACCTTCAGACTACATCTGCAGCAATTCAACTTCTTGCTTTCATAGGCTGATTGAGTCAGATTATTCCGCTCGTCAGGTACAATGTTTCTCAATGTCCGAGTCAACTTGAAAATATCACAAGCCACCAACATCAAACACTCCCAGGACAGGTACAGCACGGGGTTAGATACAGAGTAAAGTTCCCTCTACACCGTCCCCGTCAAACACTCCCAGGACAGGTACAGCACGGGGTTAGATACAGAGTAAAGCTCCCTCTACACCGTCCCCATCAAACACTCCCAGGACAGGTACAGCACAGGGTTAGATACAGAGTAAAGCTCCCTCTACACTCTCCCCATCAAACACTCCCAGGACAGGTACAGCACGGGGTTAGATACAGAGTAAAGCTCCCTCTACACTGTCCCCATCAAACACTCCCAGGACAGGTACAGCACGGGGTTAGATACAGAGTAAAGCTCCCTCTACACCATTCCCATCAAACACTCCCAGGACAGGTACAGCACGGGGTTAGATACAGAGTAAAGCTCCCTCTACACCATTCCCATCAAACACTCCCAGGACAGGTACAGCACGGGGTTAGATACAGAGTAAAGCTCCCTCTACACCGTCCCCATCAAACACTCCCAGGACAGGTACAGCACGGGGTTAGACACAGAGTAAAGCTCCCTCTACACCATCCCCATCAAACACTCCCAGGACAGGGACAGCACAGGGTTAGATACAGAGTAAAGCTCTCTCTACACTGTCCCCATCAAACACTCCCAGGACAGGTACAGCACGGGGTTAGATACAGAGTAAAGCTCCCTCTACACCGTCCCCATCAAACACTCCCAGGACAGGTACAGCACGGGGTTAGATACAGAGTAAAGCTCCCTCTACACTGTCCCCATCAAACACTCCCAGGACAGGTACAGCATGGGGTTAGATACAAAGTAAAGCTCCCTCTACACCGTCCCCAACAAACACTCCCAGGACAGATAGAGTGGTAGAAAGTCCTGCACTCACCACTCCGAAGCTGTAGGTGTCGAGTTCCACAGTCAGCTGGCCGTTCATAATGTACTCGTCGGGAAGATATGCCAGTGTGCCCCGGAGTGTCTGTGTTCGTGCCACCGTACAGCTTCTGCCGGAGTTGTTGGAATATCGGCTAAAACGGGCAAGTCCAAAGTCTCCCAGCTTCGGAACAAAATTCTCATCCAGGAGGATATTGGAACTGGAATACGGAGGGACATTTGGAACGATGCATGACAACATAAATTTTTCACTTTCGTAGAAATTTCATTTCAAAACATCCATCCAAGGGGGATTACTGGACCTTGGTTTAAAGGGTCAACTACAAGATGCGGTGCTCCCTCAGCGCTGACCCTCCGACAGCGCGGCGCTCCCTCAGCGCTGACCCTCCGACAGCGCGGCGCTCCCTCAGCGCTGACCCTCCGACAGCGCGGCGCTCCCTCAGCGCTGACCCTCCGACAGCGCGGCGCTCCCTCAGCGCTGACCCTCCGACAGCGCGGCGCTCCCTCAGCGCTGACCCTCCGACAGCGCGGCGCTCCCTCAGCGCTGACCCTCCGACAGCGCGGCGCTCCCTCAGCGCTGACCCTCCGACAGCGCGGCGCTCCCTCAGCGCTGACCCTCCGACAGCGCGGCGCTCCCTCAGCGCTGACCCTCCGACAGCGCGGCGCTCCCTCAGCGCTGACCCTCCGACAGCGCGGCGCTCCCTCAGCGCTGACCCTCCGACAGCGCGGCGCTCCCTCAGCGCTGACCCTCCGACAGCGCGGCGCTCCCTCAGCGCTGACCCTCCGACAGCGCGGCGCTCCCTCAGCGCTGACCCTCCGACAGCGCGGCGCTCCCTCAGCGCTGACCCTCCGACAGCGCGGCGCTCCCTCAGCGCTGACCCTCCGACAGCGCGGCGCTCCCTCAGCGCTGACCCTCCGACAGCGTGGCGCTCCCTCAGCGCTGACCCTCCGACAGCGCGGCGCTCCCTCAGCGCTGACCCTCCGACAGCGCGGTGCTCCCTCAGCGCTGACCCTCCGACAGCGCAGCACTCCCACAGCACTGACCCTACCTCAGTGCGGCACTCCCTCAGTACTGACCCTCCGACAATGCGGCGCTCCCTCAGCCCTGGCCCTCCGACAGTGCGGCGCTCCTTCAGCACTGACCTTCCGACCGTGCGCGCTCCCTCAGCCCTGACCCTCCGCCAGCGCGGCGCTCCCTCAGCACTGACCCTCCGACAGCACGGCGCTCCCTCAGCACTGACCCTCCGACAGCACGGCGCTCCCTCAGCACTGACCCTCCGACAGCGCAGCACTCCCTCAGCACTGACCCTCCGACAGCGCGGCTCTTCCTCCACACTGACCCTCCGACAGCGCGGCGCTCCCTCAGCACTGACCCTCCGACAGCGCAGCGCTCCCTCAGCACTGACCCTCCGACAGCGCGGCGCTCCCTCAGCACTGACCCTCCGACCGTGCGGCGCTCCCTCAGCACTGACCCTCCGACCGTGCGGCGCTTCCTCATCTAAAGAGCAACTGGCAGATGAATGCTTTGGGAGAACTTGCCAAGTGACAGTCTCTTACCTCTTCACATCTCCATGTATTAGGCTGGGGTTGCTCGAGTGGAGGAACTGTACCGCACGCGCTGCTCCCAACGCCACATCAAGGCGTCTCAGCCAGGAGAGTGGAGAGCTGCTGCCCTGGAGGAGGAAATGGAGGGAAAGTGAAGCAAAAAAAAAAGAAAGGCAGCAAAGGATCACCATTAATTTGGTCAACATCCCATGCGTCTAATATAGTAAAATTGTCCCAGGGTGCTTCACAGTGGGACTGGAAGAGTGAGGAACACAGGAACTAGGAGTAGAGATGGGATTGGGAGACCGAAGGGGTAGTTGGTGATGCTGTTGGCATTACATGGTGGCAGCGAGGGGGTCGAGACCCCTGGTAAAACGGGCTCTCCCTCTGAAACACGCAGATTTGTTGGTTTTTCCCCTCCCTTACCCCAGGGGTGCGCACATCCCGTTTGGGTGACGAAACTGCACACCCCCTGGAAGTGGAATACATCGGATCCGAGAGAGGGGAGGGGGGCTTCGCTGGGCCCCGAGCAGCTCCCAGCGCCCAAAGAGTTCTCGGCTGCCCAGCGGGAATCATGGAGTCGGCAGCGGAAATTCCAAACCACTTTCCCCTCCCTAACCCGGGGTGGAGGTGGAGAGCAGGGAGGGAGATAGTCCAGCCATCGCAAGCCTATTCATTCTGTGCAGGCTGTGGACAACAGCTGCTGATTCATTTGGGCCCTATAAATAGACAGAAACTGAAACTGTGGCTATCGTGGTCAGGAGATGCAGGCTTGTTATATGTAACTTTGTATATAAATATCAAAGTGTGTAAAGATTGGCTCCGGTTCTATCCTCCACCAACTGGCTTCTCTGGGCTATAACAAGGCCCACCTCTGGGCTATAACAAGGCCTATCTCTGTTGCAGTAGGGAACGAACTGGCACATTCCTGCTCCGTAAGGCACTGAAATGTAGAGGCTTCACCGCAGCTGGAGAGCTGAGTGGGAGTGTTTCCTCACGTTATGTCTGGTTCTTTCACCAGTTAACCGTAAATCTGCGCCCTCTGGTTACTGACCTTCCCCTCCATTTATTTACTCTGTCAAAATTCCTCGTGATTTTGGACACCTTGATTAAATCCGCCTCCACCACCCCCCTTAACCTTCCCTGCTCCAAGGAGAGCAATCCCAGCCTCTCCAGGCCCTCCGCATTAACTGTAGTCCCCTCACCCCTGGAACCGTTCCGGTTAAATCTCCCCGGTTTCTGCAAAACCAGCTACGGTTGACTGGACTCCGTGTCTGGAAGGCCAAGAAGGGTCCCTCTGCCACCTCCCTCCCCCGCCCCCGACCCCAACCCCATCATGTTTCCTCATCTCTCAAATGGCCAGTGTTCCGGGGTTCGGAGCGGGGTGGACAAAGGAAACGCTTCAAAAACAGTCTCCTTGGCGGAATGGACATCAATGGCTGGGGGGGGGGACACTTGCTACCAAATCGGTCAAAATGGTGATAACGTGTCCATCAAGCTGCATCACGCTTTGAGTCACAACGTCTTAAATGACGAGGCAGAGCAGCGGCAGAGAAGGCAAGGAAAGGAAGCATATCCTGCACTCCGGATCCCACCACCCTGTGGGACATCCAGCTCCACCTGCTTAAAGAACTGTGGGTCAAGAATCGGCCGGTTCAGTCACATTGAAACCCACGGCCCGGAACCCGCTACCCTGATGAGACGTTATTCTCGAATCGAGGGACCAGCGGACGAGGGCACACACCCATACCATCTCAAGCACGGTGCGCAGACCTCTACTAAGCCAGGAGGTCAAGGGCAGCTGAGACATGGGAGCCTGCAAGCTCCCCTCCGAGCCCCACACACACCACCTTCCAAAACCACGGCCATTTCCATCCCGAAGGACGAGGTCAGCAGACACACGGGGAACACCACCACCTGGAAGTTCGCCCTCCGAGCCCCACACACCATCCCGACTTGGAAGTATATCGGCCGTTCCTTCACTGTCGCTGGATCAAAATCCTGGAACTCCCTCCCTAACAGCACGGTGGGTGTACCTACACCACACAGACTGCAGCGGCTCAAGGAGGCAGCTCACCCACCACCTTCTCAAGGGAAACTAAGGATGAGCAATAAATGCTGGCCTAGCCAGAGGTGCCCACGTTCCGTGAACAAATTAAATAAAAATATGTGGCCATAATACTTCAGCTGGGACCTAATCGATTTTTCTTTTGTAAAAAGGTAGAGCATAACTTTACAGTTGTACTCCGCGCCTCTCTTTCCAAAGCGATCAGTACACTCGATACCTGACACTGAAGACGATCTTGCAGCGATCCATTTGGCATGTAAACATACACCAGGCAATAAATGCCACCCTCCACGCAGCAACCGGCCAAATCCACGATGTTTGGGTGTCGGTACCTCAAGGACAAAGAGAAAGGAGGGGGTCAGGTCTAAGCATCGCTTTTTTTTTAATTATTCGTTCGTGGGATATGGGCATTGCTGGCTAGGCCAGCATTTGTTGCCCATCCCTATTTGCCCTTGTTCAGAGGGGCAGTTAAGAGTCAACCACACGGCTGTGGGGTCTGGAGTCACGTGTAGGCCAGACCGGGTAAGGACGGCAGATTTCCCTCCCTGAAGGGACATTAGTGAACCAGATGGGCTTTGTTTACAACAATCGGCAATGGCTTCATGATCATCATCAGACTTATAATTCAACATTTTTACGGAATTCAGATTTTACCAGCTGCAGTGGTGGGATTCGAACTCGCGTCCCCAGAGCGTTACCCCGGGCCTCTGGATGTAATAATCAGTGACAATACCGTGATGCCACTGCCTCCCCTCCAATAAGCAAAAGGCGCAGAATAGCCGTGTGAAAGGCTCACTCACTGATAATGTTTCTCCAGTTCGGTTTGAAAACTCTCCTTCACCGTCTCCCAATCCAAATCAGATTCCTACAGCAGGAGGAGTGGTGGGGACAAGGGAAGAGAAGGGAGAGAGCGAGAGGGGAGAGAGAAGCAGCAAAAATTAGCATTGGCCAGCCTTGCACTTGCCTGGCGCCATATACATGGGCCCACTTTACACTGCAACCTACTGCCACACTGTTAAGAATCACAGAACAGCTCGTTTGGGTGTACGAGACTTGAGTATTGCTGAAAGAAAGAGAGATATGCTGTCAAAGCTTTTCATCTTGCACTCATCAGGACACATTTGCAAGAATACTGATTGTTAAGGGAACAACTATTTGTACTACATGAGAAGAGTGTGCTGATTGGTGGGCAAGTGGGCTCTGATTGGTGGAGGTGTTGCCATGGAGAATGCACCAGGAAACAGTTAACTGCCAAGTTCTTGATTGAATTCAAAGCAGAAAGGTTGATTCTGATTGGTCAAGGCATCTCCCTGGGGAATGAACCAAGGAATGGCTGTACTCCCCCCATCCCAGCTTTTGTTTAGTTGAAAAAGACACAATGCGTGAACGTGCTCTGCCTGTGGAGGACGGGGCCTTGTGTATGAATATATGAAGCTTCTAGCACATGTAAATGAGCCACATTGCGAGCCTGACTGACAATCTTAAATTGGTTGTCAGTGTAATTCTTAGCACAATCAGGATTTTTTTTTTTTTTAAATTATTCATTCACGGGATGTGGGCTTTGCTGGCTGGGCCAGCATTTATTGTCCATCCCTAGTTGCCCCTGAGATGGTGGTGGTGAACTACCTTCTTTAACCGCTGCAGTCCGTGTGGTGTAGGTACACCCGCACTGCTGTTAAGAAGGGAGTTCCAGGATTTTGACCCAGTGGCAGTGAAGGAACGGCGATATATTTCCAAGTCAGGATGGTGAGTGACTCGGAGGGGAACTTCCAGGTGGTGGTGTTCCCACTTGTCTGCTAACCTTGTCCTTCTAGATGGTAGTGGTCATGGGTTTGGAAGGTGCTGTCTAAGGAGCCTTGGTGAATTCCTGCAGTGCATCTCGTAGATGGCAGACACTGCTGCTATTGTGTGCCAGTGGTGGAGGGAGTGAATGTTGGTGGATGATAGTGTTTGATATGATCAGTCAGTCATTGGGGTGTACAGCCTACATACAAAGAACTGTTACAGTGCATAAGGAGGTCACTCAGCTCCATCAAGTCCATGCCTGCTTTCAGCACGAACATTTTAGCTATCCCGCCATTAGCTATAGTGTGAGCAAAACCTGTTTACATAGCAAGTTCCCCACTAGGATTGACCACACAGGGGTTCGCAGCATTGGCTGAGGAAGCAACCGGAATTACCAGGAACAAGTCACCCAGCAACAGAAAAATACACTTACTTCTTTCAATCTTTTAACAGCATACTTGGTGTGGCGCATCAACGCACGGTACACACAGCCAAAGCCCCCTTCGCCAAGCTTCTGGCTCTCCGCAAAGTTGTAGGTTCCCGTTTTGAGCTCGTGTAGTGGCCAGTAAAACAGGAGCCTGTCCACTGATGGCGAGGACACTGGACATGATAAGGCAGGCGCCTGGGAGAGAGAGAGGCAGAGAGAGAGAGAGAGAGAGAGGCAGAGAGAGAGAGGGAGAGAGAGGCAGAGAGAGAGAGAGGCAGAGAGAGAGAGAGAAAGAGAGAGAGAGAGAAAGAGAGAGAGAGAGAAAGAGAGAGACGCAGAGAGAGAGAGAGGCAGAGAGAGAGAGAGGCAGAGAGAGAGAGAGGCAGAGAGAGAGAGAGAGGCAGAGAGAGAGAGAGAGAGGCAGAGAGAGAGAGAGAGAGAGAGAGAGAGAAGAAAATACAAAGGGAATGGACACATTTACCAGAATGCACACATAATCTCCTTAGAAAAATGCCCATGGTAATGCAGAGTACACAATGTATTAAGGACAGGAACATACCACATAACTCAATGTAGTTTACTCCTTTAAGACTAAGTGCATTCGGAGGCAGCAGATATTCTGACTCCAGTGAAGTGTGTTCTTGGAGAGTGCCTCTCGTTTTTTTATATAAACAGAAAGTTGACTGTGGCAAAGCAGCATGCTTCACACATACTTCAGTTTCCAAAAAAAAGAAAACAACTTACATTTAAATAGCGCCTTTAATGTAACGAGACACCTACAAAGTGCTTCACAAGAGTATTATATAACCAAGTGGAGTTATTAGCTCAGATGACCAACGGTTTGGTCAAAGGGGTAGGTCTTAGGGAGTTTCTTAAAGCGAGGTTTAGAGGTGGCGAGGTTGAGGGAGGGAATTCCAGAGCTTAGGGCCCCCCCCCCCCGCAGGTAGCTGAAGGCACGGCCGCCAATGGTGGAGCGATGGGAATTGGGGGGGCGGGGGATGCTCAAGGGACCAGAATTAGGGGAACGCAGAGATCTCGCAGGGTTCCGCGAGCCTGAAGGAGATTACAGAGACAGGGAGGGCAGAGGAAACTAAAGGATTTGAGAACATGGATGAGAATTTGAAAGTCCAGACGTTGCTCGACTGGGAGCCGGATTAGCTCAGTGAGCACGGTGGTGGGGGAGGGGGGTGGGGGTGGGGTGGCGATGGGGGAGAATCGGACTCGGTGCGAGTTAGGAGACAAGGCCATGCAAAGTTTTGGATGACCAGAGGTTTATGGGGGGTGTAGTCAGGCTACTTCCCGGAGGTGGAAACAGGTCTTAGTGACGGCGCGGATAGGAGGTCGGAAGCTCCACCCCTCAGTGGGGGTCACAAGACAAGATTGGGGGTGGGGGGGGGGGGGGGGGGGGGGGGGGTCACGGGCTTGGAGACAGCAACAGCTGCCACGGAGCTCCGGCTCAATGCTAACAGCTGAGGTCCCTTTAAACGCTCGTGATCTTATATAATGGAAGGCATGGCCTAAACGGGTGCATCATTCTCCAGCAGGTTTCTGCCCCCCACCCCACCACCCCCCCCACATTTTCTCAGAGAGCCAGCGCAGACATGACCGGCCGAACGGCCTCCTCCTGTGCTCTCGTCACTCTTGTGACTTTTAAAAGGTTTTCCTTACCTTGCTCAAACTGTCCGTGCTACTGAAACTCGAGCTGCTGTCGTCTGTAAACATGCTGCGGGGAGGAGTGGGTGGACGCGGTAACACAGGCTTAGGCACTGAAGCGAAGGGAGAAAGGAACATATATATATATATAAAAAAAAAGAGGATCACGCAAGGGTCAATCATGTGGCACTTCCACCTCCATACGGTTTTAACCCTCCAAGACTTGTCGCAACCATCTGTCTCGAGAGGCCAGGGTTAAAAAGCTGGCGTCACCATCACCCCCACTACTGACATCCTGGGGGCTACCATTGACCAGAAGCTGAACTGGGACCAGCCATATAACCACTGTGGCTACAAGAGCAGGTCAGAGGCTGGGAATCCTGCGGTGTGTAACTCACCTCCTGACTCCCCCAAAGCCTGTCCACCATCTACAAGGCACAAGTCAGGAGTGTGATGGGGATACTCCCCACTTGCCTGGATGAGTGCGCCTCCCACAACACTCGAGAAGCTCGACACCGTCCAGGACAAAGCAGGCCCCGCTTGATCGGCACCCCATCCACAAACATTCACTCCCTCCGCCACTGACGCACAGAGGCAGCAGTGTGTGTGTGTGTACCATCTACAAGATGCACTGCAGCAACTCGCCAAGGCTCCTTCGACAGCGCCGCCCAAACCAACAACCTCTTCCCTCTAGAAGGACAAGGGCATGGGGGAACACCACCACCTGCAAGTTCCCCTCCGAGCCACTCACCATCCCGACTTGGAAATATATCGGTCGTTCCTTCACTGTCGCTGGGCCAAAATCCTGGAACTCCCTCCCTAACAGCGCGGTGGATGTACCTACACCACACGGACACAATCCTGGAACTCCCTCCCTAACAGCACGGCGGGTGTACCTACACCATACGGGGACTGCAGCGGCTCAAGAACGCGGCTCACCCCCCCCCACCTTCCCAAGGTTGCAATTAGGGATGGGCAACAAACGCTGGGCCCGGCCGACAAGGCCCACATCCCGTGAAAGAATTATTTTTTAAAGAACGCGCGAGGCGGGACTTCAGCGTCGGTGGGTTAAGCCGGCGGCGAGGCACGAGGCGGCTGAGCCTGTTCGGGTTCTCGCATGCTGAAGGGTGGCTGGATCGCGCTGGGGAGCTGGGCCTTCGAGCTGGTTTTCCCCCCACTCTTTAGCACCAGGCTGCCATCCCCACCCATCCACGCCACCCCCCACCGCTGCCACTGAGGGTCCTGCGACCACAACATCCGCTACTCACGGGGCCAGTCGACATTCAGCGTTTCCTGCTCACTCGGCTTCCAGCTGCGGCTCTTCACCGAGGTCGACCAGGTGGACGGCGGTGGCAGCAGCGGCTGCGGCTGGGGGTCCGGCGGGGTCTCTGGCGGAGGCAGGCAGACGTACCGACTCATTCTGGGGGGCACCACGATGGGGAGCGGCGGGTGGATCGTCGGCCTCCCTGGAGGAGCACACACCAGCACAGGTCCAGTCACAAGGCCAATACAACAGCAACAACAACTTACATTTCTATGGCGCCTTCAACACAACGAAACGTCCCAAGGCGTTTCATGGAGGGTGGGGGGGAGGGGGGAGCCTTGCAAAACATCGCGGCCGCCGCCACGAGAGGAGACATTAAGGGCGGGGTGACCAAAAGCTTGGTCCAAGAGGTCGGTTTTTAAGGAGCGTCTTAAAGGAGGGAGGCGAGATAGAAAGGCGGCAATGCGTTGGGATGCTGCGGTTTCTCTCCATCGACCCGACTGACCCCTTTAATCGTGTCAAGCAGCTCAATTATAGGCGCTAAAAGCTGAATAATTGAAGGGTAGGTTTTGTTCCCCACCCCCCAACGCCCCCCCCCCGCCCCGACATAGGGCTAGCACAGAAATGATGGGCCAAACAGCCTCATTCGGCACTGTTTCATTCCATGATTCTATAACATTACACTTGCGTGCCCGCCCTCCCCTCGCCCAGCACACCCCCACCCCCCCACCACCCACCCCCCACCACCCCCCCCCCCCACCCCCCACCACCCCCCCCCCACCACCACCACCACCACAACTACAGGGTGCGTGCGCCCGCCCCCTCGCCTAGCACATACACACCCTGTAGTTGTGGCTATATATCTGCTCGTCCAACATCATTCCCATCAGGGCAGACTTGGTTTTGCAGGGGGCGGGGGGAGTTTTGGGATTTTTCCCACAGATTCCTTTGCTAAGCACCAAACTAACAACTCCTTGCGTTCTAAGTGGACAAAGTCGGGAAGTGGTTCCAGCTTGTACCCTCCCCTCACCCCCAAGGCTGTTGTTCTCATTCCCTCGCACTCAGCCCACCCACCTCCCCAAAAACAGCTATCAAACTCAGCCCTCGGCAAGTTTTGCCCCATTAAGAGGCCGCACGGGCATGCAAATCGTTGCTCTTGCAGTGGTCTTAGAACCATAGAAAAGTCACAGCACAGAAGAAGGCCACTCGGCCCATCTTGTCCATGCCAGCCCGAGGACACCCAGGTGCCCTTTCTCATCCCACCTTCCTGCACCCGGCCCATAGCCCTCCAGCTTACAGTACTTCAGGTGCAGAGCCAGGTACTTTTTTTTTTAAAAAAGGAGTTTAGAGTTTCTGCCTCTACCACCAACTTGGGCAGTGAATTCCAGACACCCACTACCCTCTGCGTAAAAAAGTTCTGCCTCATGTCTCCCCTACACCTTCTGCCACTTATCTTCAATCTATGTCCCCTGGTTCTAGAATTCTCCACCAAGGGAAACAATTTTATCCTGTCCACTCTATCTATTCCCCTCATAATTTTGTACACCTCAATCGAGTCACCTCTCAGCCTTCTTTGTTCTAAGGAAAATAACCCCAACCTATCCAATCTCTCCTCGTAGCTACACTTTTCTAACCCTGGCACAACATTCTTGTAAACCCCCTCTGCACCCTCTCCAGAGCTACTACATTGTTCCTGTAATGCGGTGACCAGAACTGCGCACAATACTCCAGCCTTCTGTTGCTTCACTCCACCGGATGAGCGCCGCAGGAACGAGGGTCTTGGAGTGCCCACCACACGACGGACAACGCGCACCACTGCACGGCGCTGAGCTCAGCTGAGGCACCATCATTCTCACACCACAGCTCACCCCCACCCCAGAGTCAACCCACCCCAGAGTCAAACTCATGGAGCCAACAGTTGGAAGGAGATGGAGACTGCCAAGGTGAGGGTCAGGAGATTGGGAGGGGTAGTGCGAGAATAACCTGACTGTGGGTGACCCCCCTTATACCTAGAAGGACTAGGACAGCAGACGCGTGGGATCACCACCACCTGATAGATAGAACATGATTCATGATGTGAATAATTGTGAAGTTATCCACATGAGAGAGAGAGAGATAATTGTGAAGAAAGGCAAAGTAGAGAGAAAGAGAAGGCTGAAAAAAAACCCAGGGTGGCAGAGTATTGCTTAGACGAGAGAGAGACTGGGAGGCAAGTGGAAAGGGTGTGAGGACGAGACACTGAAAGAGAGAAGCAGGAGAAGAAGAGAGAAGGGAAGTGGGTGGGAGCTAGGGACAGGGGAGGAGTACAGGGAAGAGATGAACAGGATTGTGAGAGCCCGGGAGAGACCGAGACCCTGGAGAGGAGGGGACAGAAGAGTAGAAAGAAGAGAAGACAGGAGAGAGGGAGAAGAGGAGAGAGTGACAGCTAGAACAGGGAGGCTGGATTGCTGGGAGAGCTGGGGAGCGTCAGGGAAGAGAAGAGAGATTCAGGGAAGAAGAGAAGGAGACAGGGAGAGAGAGAGGGGAGACAGGGAGAGGAGAAGAGAAAGGGAGAGTGAGAACTGAAGACAGAGACAGGGAAGGAGACAAGACAGGAGGGCTGAGACAGGGAGAAGTCTTCACTGGGAGAAGGTGAGTCAGGGAATAGACACCCCAGGGAGAGGAGGACAGGGAGGAGTGAGACGGGCGAGACCGACGGGAGAAAGGAAGGGAGACGAGAGAGACAGGGAGGGAAGAGCAGGGCGGGGTACAGGGAGAGAAGAACGGGACAGGACTCAGGGCCGAAGGACAGGGAGAGAGGAGCAGGGAGGAGAGAGACGGGAGAGGAGAGAGACAAGAAGAAAAATTGGGGGGGAGACTCGGAGAGAGAGAGACAAAAAGATCGGGCTCGCTGACAGGGACTCAAACACTCCTGGCTTCTCAGGGCGTTTAGAATTTGAGGGTGCCGGGAGGGAGGAGTCTGGGTGACGGGAGACAGGGAGTGACGACACAGGGCGAGAGCGAGACAGGATATATATATATATATATAGAGGATAGGGGGGAGGGAGACAGGGAGGGGGAGACAGGAAAGGGAATGGGACAGAGGGAAGGGGAGAGAGGGAGAGAGGGAGACAGGGAGTAGGGAGAGAGTGAGGGAGCAGGGAGAAGGGAAAGGGAAGCGGGAGACAGGAAGAGGGAGAGAGGC
>NC_054501.1:7167720-7230220 GCF_017639515.1 Carcharodon carcharias | reverse complement strand
GGGAGAGACAGACAGGGAGGGAGAGACAGACAGGGAGGGAGAGACAGACAGGGAGGGAGAGACAGACAGGGAGGGAGACAGACAGGGAGGGAGACAGACAGGGAGGGAGACAGACAGGGAGAGAGACAGACAGGGAGAGAGACAGACAGGGAGAGAGAGACAGGGAGAGAGAGAGACAGGGAGAGAGAGAGACAGGGAGAGAGAGAGACAGGGAGAGAGAGAGACAGGGAGAGAGAGAGACAGGGAGAGAGAGAGAGAGAGGGAGAGACAGGGAGAGAGAGGGAGAGAGAGAGAGAGACAGGGAGAGAGAGAGAGAGACAGGGAGAGAGAGAGAGAGACAGGGAGAGAGAGAGAGAGACAGGGAGAGAGAGAGAGAGACAGGGAGAGAGAGAGAGAGACAGGGAGAGAGAGAGAGAGACAGGGAGAGAGAGAGACAGGGAGAGAGAGACAGGGAGAGAGAGACAGGGAGAGAGAGACAGGGAGAGAGAGAGAGAGAGACAGGGAGAGAGAGAGAGAGACAGGGAGAGAGAGAGAGACAGGGAGAGAGAGAGAGAGAGACAGGGAGAGAGAGAGAGAGACAGGGAGAGAGAGAGAGAGACAGGGAGAGAGAGAGAGAGACAGGGAGAGAGAGAGACAGGGAGAGAGAGAGACAGGGAGAGAGAGAGACAGGGAGAGAGAGAGACAGGGAGAGAGAGAGACAGGGAGAGAGAGGGATTTAAAATGCAGGAATGAGAGCGAGGGATTTAAAATGCAGGAAGGAGAGAGGGATTTAAAATGCAGGAAGGAGAGAGGGATTTAAAATGCAGGAAGGAGAGAGGGATTTAAAATGCAGGAAGGAGAGAGGGACTTAAAATGCAGGAAGGAGAGAGGGATTTAAAATGCAGGAAGGAGAGAGGGATTTAAAATGCAGGAAGGAGAGAGGGATTTAAAATGCAGGAAGGAGAGAGGGATTTAAAATGCAGGAAGGAGAGAGGGATTTAAAATGCAGGAAGGAGAGAGGGATTTAAAATGCAGGAAGGAGAGAGGGATTTAAAATGCAGGAAGGAGAGAGGGACTTAAAATGCAGGAAGGAGAGAGGGATTTAAAATGCAGGAAGGAGAGAGGGATTTAAAATGCAGGAAGGAGAGAAGGATTTAAAATGCAGGAAGGAGAGAGGGATTTAAAATGCAGGAAGGAGAGAGGGATTTAAAATGCAGGAAGGAGAGAGGGATTTAAAATGCAGGAAGGAGAGAGGGATTTAAAATGCAGGAAGGAGAGAGGGATTTAAAATGCAGGAAGGAGAGAGGGATTTAAAATGCAGGAAGGAGAGAGGGATTTAAAATGCAGGAAGGAGAGAGGGATTTAAAATGCAGGAAGGAGAGAGGGATTTAAAATGCAGGAAGGAGAGAGGGATTTAAAATGCAGGAAGGAGAGAGGGATTTAAAATGCAGGAAGGAGAGAGGGATTTAAAATGCAGGAAGGAGAGAGGGATTTAAAATGCAGGAAGGTGAGAGGGATTTAAAATGCAGGAAGGTGAGAGGGATTTAAAATGCAGGAAGGAGAGAGGGATTTAAAATGCAGGAAGGAGAGAGGGATTTAAAATGCAGGAAGGAGAGGGGGATTTAAAATGCAAGCAGGAGAGAGAGATTTAAAATGCAGGAAGGAGAAAGAGGGATTTAAAATGTAGGAAGGAGAGAGAGGGGGGAGAGAGAGGGAGACGGGGTTAAAATGAAGGGGAGAGAGAAAGACTTAAAATTCAGGAAGGGGAGAGAGAGAAGAGAGAAGATAGAGAGAAAGAGGGAGAGAGAGAGAGAGGGTAAGAGGGAGAGAGAGAGAGAGAGTGAGAGAGAGAAGGGGGCACGAGAGAGAGAGAGAGAGATTTAAAATTTAAAACTTGCAACTCCAGCAGTAACCTGCGAGTGGCAACAGACCTGCAGAAGAGCCTAGCTGGGAGCGTGACTATCTCCACAGGGGTAAGTGGAAAGAATAGGCACTTCATGTGACGCAGTTGGATCAGGAAAACAGGCTCATCACTGCGATGGCTGAGTTTGCAGCCACAAAGCATAAAAGGACAGCGGGAAGCACCAACGCACATCCGAATCTAGTGTCTGCCCTGACAATTTTTGACCACAATGTAACGGGAATTCTGCTCTCAACGTTGAAAAGTTAGCCTGCGAATGGAGTGCTCCAGTCTGTTCTGTGCTGCAGGATTGTGAAGCTCACTGGAGCCATCATCAGATTACTCTGGATCCTGCCACCTACAACAGAGAACTGACACGCTCCCCGCCCAAACCTAAAATGAAAGTTAATGGTCGCCTCCGTTTCCCGGTCAAGCCCCCACCAGCCCACATGCTGCCCGACACAACCAGGCCCTGGGTCACCGGTGAGCCAGCGCATGGAGACCTGTCACACAGGGAGGCGCACCAACAGCAGCCGACAAGGCTAAACGCTCCCCCTCCCATCACTTAGGGCGCGAGTTAAGATTTTCAGGTCATTGTCTCCCCTACTCCCCCCCCCCCCCCAACTGTTGTGGAGCAGCCTCTCGTTAAGGAAACCAATGGGTTTTCCCAATCCACAGAACCAAAATCGGGCAGATGTGTAGCACTGAGGTAAACTTACACTGCACATTGTCTGAAATGCCCACTACGTTCTATCAAGAAAGGGGTTAAAATGCTGTACTGTTAGACCTAGCCATTCAGGTTAAAATTATGTGGTCCAATTTATCTACGAACAGGATTATCTACGAAGCAGAAATGCACAGTAAATAGTTAACAGCGGCGCTAACATAACGACGCATTATGAATCAAAATATGACACCAAGCCACAAAGAGATATAGGTCAGGTGAGCAACAGCGTGGGCAGAGAGATTGCTTTTAAGGAGAAAAAGAGGGGTTTCGGGAGGGAATTCCAGAGCTTATGATCCAGGCACCTGAAGGCACAGCCGTCAGTGGTGGGCGAGCCAGTATTCTTGGAGTACAAGAATAAAGAAGTCTAGCCACAGTTGCACAGGGTTTTGGTGAGACCGCATCTGGACTAGCTGTGTGCAGTATTGGTCCCCACGTTTAAGGAAGGATATACTTGCATCGGAGGCGGGTACAGCGAAGGCTCACTCGATTGGTCCCTGGGATGAGGGGGTTGTCCTATCATGAGAGGCTGAGTAAAGTGGGCCTATATTCTCTGGAGTTTAGCAGAATGAGAGGCGATCGCATTGAGACGTACAAGATTCTGAAGGGGTTTGACAGGGTGGAAGCTGAGAGATTGTTTCCCCTGCTCAGGGGGGATCTAAAACACAGGGGCGGGGTGGGGGGGGGCAGTCTCAGGATAAGAACATAAGAATCAGGAGCAGGTGTAGGCAATTCAGCCCCTCGAGTCTGTCCCACCATTCAATACGAGGCTGATCTCAGTTCGGCCTCAACTACAATTTCCCGCCCTCTCCCCATAATCTTTCAACCCGTTACTAATTAAAAATCTGTCTATCTCCTCCTTAAATTTATTCAGCGTCCCGGCATCCACAGCGCTCTGAGGTAATGAATTCCACAAATTCACCACCCTTTTGAGAAAAGCTATTCCTCCTCATCTCTGATTTAAATCTAACACCCCTTCGCCTAAAACTATGGCCTCTCGTTCTAGAATGCCCCACAAGGGGAAACATCCGCTCCACGTCTACTTTGTCTATCCCCTTTAGCACCTTATATACCTCAATTAGATCTCCTTTCATCCTTCTAAACTCTAGCGAGTGTCGGCCTAAACTGCCCAATCTCTCCTCATAAGACAAGCCCCACATCTCTGGAATCAATCTAGTGAACCTCCTCTGAACCGCCTCCAATGGAACTGCATCCTTCCTCAAGTAAAGGGACCAAAGCTGTGCACAGTACTCCAGGTGCGGTCTCACCAATGCCTTGTACAGTTGCAACAACACTTCCCTATTTTTATACTCTATTCCTTTAGCAAGAAATGCCAAAATTCCATTTACCTTCCTTAAGGGGCTGGGATGAGGAGAAATTTCTTCACTCGAAGGGTTGTGAATCTTTGGAATTCTCTCCCCCCAGAGGGTTGTGGATGCTCCATCGTTGAAGACATTTAAGGCCGGGAGAGACAGAGTTTTGGTCTCCCAGGGAATCGAGGGATATGGGGAGCAGGCGGAATAATGCAGTTGAAGCCCAAGATCAGCCAAGAATGGGGCAGCAAGCTCAATGGGCCGAATGGTCTAGTCCTACTCCCACGTCTTATGTTCTTACCATGAGTTGGGGTGCAGCAGCCTAACCCAAGTTTATGGAGGGTAGAATGCGGGTAGGAATAGTCAAGTCTGGAGGTAACAAAGGCAAGGATGAAGGAAAGAGAAAGCTACGAAGTTGCACAAGATGGTTAAGGTCTTTAGAGGTTTTTCCCCCAAGTAGTGCAATAATCCACTAGATAAGAAACTGCCTGAATATTTTGCTGTTGGCATGTTGATAAAACTTGCCCGCTACAAGTTGTCCTGTAAAGCATACAACTGAGGCTAGGAGAAGTGAGGAACTGGGAGGAGACTCCAGTAGCTGTGTTAGAAATGTACCACCCAGTACGGTTACGAACCACTTGAAATGTGAAAGAATCAGGCTCAACCTCTGATCGGTGCCATGTTCACTTAAGATGACATTGGTGGAGGCTCTTGGAATCCCAATCATGATACAACCAGCCCATCTTAGTGGTGCACCTCCATGGAACCATACAAGTTTACAGGAGGAGGAGACCATTCAGCCCACTGTGTAAGTGCTGGGTCTTTGCTGGAGCAATCCAAAATTAACTGCACTGCCCCAGGTGCTCTCCACTGCACTGTGATCCAGTGCATAGGTTTAAAGTGATTGGTAGGGATACTAGAAGGGACACCAGGAAAAATGCTTTCAGCTAGAGAGTCGAGGGGGTCTGGAACTCACTGCCCGAAAGAGTAGTCAAGGCAGAGACCCTCAGCCCATTTAAAAGGTGCCTGGATATGCACCTCAAGTGCCATGACCTGCATGACCACAGACCAAATGCTGGAAGGTGGGATTAGGCTGGTGGGGGCTTGTTTTTCCAGCTAGCACAAACACGGTGGGCAGAATGGCCTCTTTCTGTGCCGGAAATCTCCTATGATTTTCTCATATGAAATCTTTACCATATTTCCCTTAAATGATGCAACAGTCCCAATCTGATCTCCTGATAAGAAAGAAATTTCTCTTGCCCTCTCTCCTCACTCTTAGTGACCATATTAGACTGATGATTCCCCCATTGTTGACTCCCTCGTGAGGGAGACTAGTCTTTCCCTATTCCTTCCCTTCATGAATTTTAAGCCCTGTGTTAAATCTCTTTCCCTTCTCTAAGCATACAAGACTGCCTTCGTAACCATGGAGTCCCATCCCTACCTCGCTGTGAACCCTCTGGGTTGTCTACTACCTTCAAATAAAGTTTGGGTGTCCAAAACCGTACGCGTTAGGAACACAGGAGCAGGAGTAGGCCATTCGGCCTCTCGAGCCTGCTCCACCATTTAACTAAATCATGGCTGATGATCTACCTCAATGCCATCTTACTGCACTATGGCCATATCCCTTGGTGTCATTGGTATCTAGAAAGCCATCGATCTCAGTCTTGAACACGCTCAGTGACTGACCCTCCACAGCTCTCTGGGGTAGAGAATTCCAAAGGTTCACCACCCTCTGACTCAAGAAATTCCTCCTCGTCTCAGTCCTATAGGGGTGGTCCCTTATTCCGAGGCTGTTCCCAGTTCTAGGCTCACCAGCCAGGGGAAATGTCCTTCCTGCATTTACCCCGTAAGAATTTCGTACATTTCGATGAGATCACCTCTCATTCTTCTGAACTCCAGAGAACACAGGCCCAGTCTCCTCAATCTCCTCTCATTGGGCATCCCAGGGATTAGTCTGGTGAAAACAAAACTAGCTGGAAAAACTCAGCAGGTCTGACAGCATCTGTGGAGAGGAACACAGAGTTAACGTTTCGAGTCCATATGACTCTTCATCAGAACTAGTCTGGCGAACCTTCGCTGCACTCCCTCTACGGTAAGTATGTCCTTCCTCAGATAAGGCGACCAAAACAGCACACAATGCCCCCAGGTGTGGTCTCAATTTTAATTTAATTGCATGAATTTATTACTTTTATATCCTATGCTCTTATTCGTAATACCCAACATGTGTGTTGGAATGTTTCATTTTATTGAGAGGGTGATGGAGTATAAAAGTCAAGAAGTCTTGTTAGACTGTACAGGGCATTGGTGAGACCGCACCTGGAGTACTGTGTACAGTTTTGGTATTCTTACTTAAGGAGGGATAGACTCGCATTGGAGGCATGTCAGAGAAGGTTCAATCAACTGATTCCTGGGATGAAGGGTTTGTCTTATGAGGAAAGGTTGAGCAGGTTGGGCCTCTACCCGTTGGAGTTTAGAGGGATGAGAGGTGAAGACAGAGGTGGAGACCCTCTCAGAGGACGGTCAATCTGTGGAATTCTCTTCCCCAGAGGGCAGTGAAGGCTGGCTCATTGAATATATTCGAGGCTGAGTTAGACAGGTTTTTGATCGATGGGGAATTGAGGATTATGAGGGGCAGGCGGGAAAGTGCAGTTGAGACCACAGTCAGGTCAGCCATGATCGTATTAAATAGTGGAGAGGCTCAAGGGGCCGAGTGGCCTACTCCTGTTTCTTATGGTCTCTTCACAGAGCTGAAATTTGAGTTTGCAATATGACATCTCTCCACGGGGTCCCCTACAGCGACGCCCACAAGCTTTCTGGTAATGGAGATCCTCACCAGATGGGGAACAGAAACAGGAACTGCCTTCCTCCACGCTTAACCCAACGATCGTGGCTCTGCTGCTGGCCCCGTGAAGCCAGACACTTTGACCCCTGATCACGATCCAGTGGTGGGAAACGGACGCACCACCCGGAGATGGGGTCAGCGACGCCCCCACAGTCGAAAAGCCTCTTCTCTGCACCCCGCCACCAGGCTCACGAAGCAGCAGCTGAGGCGTCGAGGGGCTCGGTGGCTGGTGGGCAGATGAGGCCCTCGGCGACATGTTGGAAGTTGGAAGGGGTTAAAATGAGATCATGGCTGAAGCAGTCTGGAGTCGAGGACGACTGCTGCGCAATCACTGCTGCTAACTTCCCTTCAGCTCCGTGACTGTGCAGGAAGTCATTAACCCGAAATGGCTGGCCACTGTGCCAATTCAACTCTGCGCACAGTTAATTTGTATATCTTCGGGAATGGCAGCTAATTCCCCATCCTCACCATTCAGTTCTTGCTCCCCAAGCCCTGTTTGCGTCTCCTCCCCACACCCCACTCTGCCCTAACTATTGGGCGGCATCTATTTCCCTACTCCTCCGAAGGTGCCGACTCACACTGAGGCACCAAACGGGCCCCCCTTCCACAAAAAGGAGGCAAACCTGCCCTTACAAAGCACGAAAGGACGTTGCAAAGTCTCTGGCAGCTGGTGGAGTGCGGGCACCTGTGTGCCGTCCACCCACGATCAGTGAGCTATTTGGCAAGGGGAGGCATCGCAGCAGCCTGCAGGGGGCACACTCTTGGGGGCAAGGTGAAGGGGGTATGGATTCAGAGTCGGGAACCTCGGCTGGTTTCCCTCTCCTCCCTAGCCCGGGGCACAAGGGCGGATTGTACCCTCCTGCGTTGTCACACCCGGCCGAGTTCAGGTGAATTAAGACAGGTCCGGGGAGGGCTTCCCACTGACACCTTTCGCTGGTCTGGCCGGCTGGGCAAACTGGCAAACAAGCTCACCGAGCTCTCCGCAGGGCCACGCTTTACGTAATAGAAACCAAAACCCAAATGATATCCCCGTTTATGCAGACCCAACTCCCTGTTTTACCTAGTCTTGTTTGGTCACTTCTGAGGAACAGACAGAAGTGGATTTTTTTTTAAATTCGCTCACGGGGTGTGGGCGTCGCTGGCCTGGCATTTATTACCCATCCCTAGTTGCCCCCTCGTTCAGAGGGGCATTTAAGAGCCAACCACATTCCTGTGGGGCTGGAGTCACACGTAGGCCAGACTGGGTAAGGACAGCAGATTTCCTCCCCTAAAGGACATTAGCGAACCAAGCGGGTTTTTAAAACAAATCGACGATGGTCATCATTGGACTTTTAATTCCAGATTTTTATTGAATTCAAATTCCACCAACAGCCGTGGCTGGATCTGAACCCGGGTCCCCAGAGCGTTACCCTGGGTCTCAGGATTACCAGTCGAGTGACGATACCGCTCAGCCACTGTCTCCCCAGGTTCAAAGAACGATTATTGGAATTCTCCCTTCAATTGACAATTCACTGCCCCCACCCACCACCCCCCCACCCACCCACCAAAAATTATTCACGAGAATGCACGCCAAGTGGGCACCATCTGTCTGAGCTGGCAAAATCAGTTTATAAAGAGAAATACCCTAATTAAGCTACCCATTAGCCCGCAGCGACTCACACCCAGTTCCGTGCTGAAACCCTCAGCAAATGCAGGAAAAACCCCCAACCTTGAAGCCTCGCTGTCTTCGATGAAACAGGTGCCTCTGTAAAAGGTTCCGCGGGGAGTCCAAGATGCAAATGTGGGCACCCAAGCAGCTTGGCACGAAAGCTGCATCACTGAGTCAGCAGCACCAGCAGGAGCCAGAGCGAGCGATCACCAGCGTGGAACACGGGCCCAGTTCACAGGGTGAGGGTGGCGCCAGGATCGAGGCCAGCGCCGGCTCCCCCCCACCCCTATCCCTATGGGGGTGGGGGGGTTCATGCCATCCTTTGTGCTGGCAGCTCGCAAGGCTCAGTGGGGTGGGGGGGTGGGGCCTCTCTGCTTGCCTCAGAGTCTAAAGCTTTTGGGTTCAAGCCCCACTGCCAAAACTCTCTGCCTTTCCACAGGTTGTGGGTGCCGCTGGCTAGGCCAACCTCTCTTGCCCCTTGAGAAGCTGGCGGTGAGCAGCCGCTGCCGCCTTGAGCTACTGCAGCCCCTGTGGTGTCCGGGGCACCCACGGTGAAGTTGGGGAGGGAGTTCCGGGGCTTTTGACCCAGCGACGGTGAAGGGACGGCCGATCTGTTTCCAAGTCAGGGACGGCGAGCGCCTCGGGGGGGAACTCGCAGGTGGTGGTGTTCCCCGTGCGCCTGCTGCCCTTGTCCTTCTCGGTGGTAGAGGTCGCGGGTTTGGAAGGGGCCGTCGGCGAGCTGCTGCTGTGCATCTTGTAGATGGTGCACTTGAGCACAAGGAGGAGACCGTGGCATAGTGGTAAGGGGGTCACTGGACTAGTAAGCTAGAGGCCCAAGCTGTTTCCCTGGGCGGTTGATGGAATTTAACTTCAATTCGTAATTAAAATCCAGAATTGAAAGCCGGTCTCAGTGATGGTGATTGTGAAACTGTCATCGATTGTTGTAAAAACCCATCTAATGTCCTTTAGGAAAGGAAATCTGATGTCCTTACCAGGCCTGGCTTACATGCAGCTCCAGACCCCACTGCAATGTGGCTGACCATTAACCGCCCTCTGAAATGGCTGGGCAAGCCATTCGGTTCAAGGGCAATTAGGGATGGGCAACAAACGCTGGCCTTGCCAGTGACACTCACATCCCATGAAATAAAATACACGCACCAGTCCGACACTCCCAGCGCAGCACTGAAGGAGTGCTGCATTGCCGGAGATGCCATCTTTCGGA
Organism: Carcharodon carcharias; assembly: GCF_017639515.1. Classification (NCBI taxonomy): domain Eukaryota; kingdom Metazoa; phylum Chordata; class Chondrichthyes; order Lamniformes; family Lamnidae; genus Carcharodon; species Carcharodon carcharias. The sequence goes on along the minus strand of NC_054501.1, from coordinate 7,220,592 downwards.
CTAGACTTCAAACCAAGGCCCACTATCCTGGCCAAACATTCCTCCCTCAACCAACTCTCAGTCAATCCAGCAAATTCCTGCTCCTTGGATCTAACTGCCTATAAAATGAAAGCTGTATTTGGCTGCTCAAAGCAAAAAAGGGCTGGAAACACTCAGCAGATCTGGCAGCCTCTGCGGAGAGCGAACGTTTCGAGTCCAATACGACTCTTCTGAAGAAGAGTCCGAAGTTCTGAAGAAGGGCCCTGTTTGGGCTCGAAACGTTAACCCCGTTCCACTCCCCACGGATGCTGCCAGACCAGCTGAGGTTTCCCAGCATTTTCTGCTTGATCTCCATAATCTGCATGACTTGGCTTTTGTTTGCTGACCGGGCTTGCCAACCAGTTTGTTCTGGTGGAAGCTGGAATATCTGCAGAGGGAATGGAGCTGCAATGTGATGCCTCACACAGTCAAATTGCCCACCGGCTGCACTCTCAAATGAAGGACGACCACTTGGGCAAAGGCGCTTCCAAACATCGGCATCATTGGGAGAAGACAGATTGGAGAATAACTCCCTTGCCGGTGCGCTGACCTCCCTCTCCCTCCCTTTGTGAAATGTCCCGCGGGTGGGGAGAATTCAGTACATCGAAGGCGGCACATAAAGGGTTAAGTCGTTTTGCACCTCAGTTATTGTGAAGTAATCTCACAATTTTTTAAAAATCAAAATGAAGGGGGCCACAGTTCTGCTCCAAGTCTGTGGTTAAAGCATAAAACGTGCGGCTTTCATCCCTGTGTTTGAAATGGGCGTACACTACACAGGCAGGCAGGGCCACAATCCTATGTGACTTTATCCGAGGCTCCTCTTTAACCCATCTTCCAAAAACCAGAGTAGTCACCGGGTGGTGATGGAGGAACACGGGCAGACGATTCAGAGCAGCAGATGATCACACAGGTTAGGAAAATCCCCGCATCCATCACTGATCTGAAAGGAGCGGGTTGGGGGGAGGGGCGTGGTTTGGCAGGGGAGGGGGAGTGACCGGGAGCAGGAGGACGCAGAGTTCTGCCAGGGGTCCCACTCCCCATCATCAGCCCACGACAAGTGCTAGAAAGCAGCACATGGGCGCGGATTTGGAGCGAGGACTGGATTAATCCAATGTGTCACGTGGGGCTCAGTGGGTAGCGCTCTGGCTGGAGTCAGAAGGTTGTGGGTTCAAGCCCCACTCCAGGGGCCTGGATGTACTTCATTGGCAGCAAAGTGCTTTGTGATGTCCAGAGGTCATTAAAAGGAGTTCTGGGAATACAAGGTCTTCTTCCTTAGCTTTCTGACTACAGAGCGATTGACCGACCACTCTGCCTTCTCAGCTTGTGTTCACTGTCAAAAAGCAACCCACCTGGTTCTGCGATAACCTGACACACACGTTTTATACCAATGCACACTGGATAGCACATGCGGGATTAATCAACCAGCCGTTCACCTCAGTGGCTTGGACTGGAGACTGCGTGCTTTGCTCGCTCTGAAAGGCACAAGACACCTCACTCTGGCCACCGGGTTCAGGCTAAAACTCGTGGTTGGATTTATTTATAGGCAGTATCATTACACAGAAGCACAAGGCTAGGGCAAACAATTAGCAATACAGTGCTAGACGCACACAATATGTAATATTTCTCAGAATAGTCTAGAATCTGAAATCTTTTAACTGACTTGCTGATTGTAGGTTTGATGGCAGAATCCCACACAGCTCTACTCCTAACCTCAGCGCTGAATTAGGTGACTGGCATTAATGGGGAATCTCCCCCTCCTCCCCCACCTATCTATTATATTCGTTCTCTGGGCTTTCAAAGGCATTTAGATCAAACAGAGCTGCTGCATACCAGACAGATATGCACTTGTGTATTCTTACACTCAAAAGAAGTGAGATTTGAACAGCAACCCTTGGTGTGTTTGATGAGTCAACTTGTTCGTGGCACCTCGCCAAGACTGGGGGGAAAAAAAAAGGCAAAGCAAGTTTGAATTCTCGACCGCTCTGCGAAACTGCCTCACGAGAGAGTACAAGGCTCATTTTCTCCAGTCAATAACCTTGTGGGCTAATATGTCAAGGGCACTGGGTAATTCCCAACGCAATTACACCATGCCTACAGATAGCAATGTTTGACCAATGAGTTAGGGACACTTTCAGGCAAGTTTGCATCTCTGGTTCTCACCCCCCCCCACCCCTCACAAAAGGCAGGTGAAGAACAAGAACGCGGCTAACTGAAATCAACTTTAAAACAAGTCATTTAAAAAGAAAAAGTTACCACACACAAAATCAACATTGCCCCCCACCGCCCCCAACCCCCCGGCTCAACAACCCACCTCTCTGCCCCTGCAATGTGTTATTTTATAGTCAACTTGGAAGGCTTGCCACATCGAGAGGGATGCACGAGGCCGGCTATGCACACGCTTGCATCTGGTCCCACAGCTTGTTTCTCCCGGAACAGATTGCTAGCCTGAAGCTGGAGCGCCACTCTGCATCAAGCACGGCTGACCAGGAACCCCTCCCCCTCTTACCGCTTGCCATGGGCATGACGGGAAGGATTTGGGAGGCCGATAATCAGCCTGGGTGGCCGTGTTTGTGACCCCCCCACCACCTCCCGCGGCCATCAAGTCCTGCGGGTGGGACTCGAACCCGGAACTTCTGACTCAGAGGCAGGGATGCCGCCTGTTGCGCCACAAGTGGTTACACGTGACTAAAGGTCGGATGCTATAAGCCAAGAGCATGGCAAGCGCCCGTTATACAGTACGAAGCCCACGTGCTCCTCGTCACGAGCCTGAGATTTCCTTTCTAGCTGCGGGCCAAGCCAACTACTTCTTTTACATGGACTCAACTCTTTAAGCTACTCGGCCCTGGTGTATTTGAAAGGATTACTGGTGAGATTTAGAGCAAGCAGCAATTAGGTGGGCAAACAGCACGTTGGCCTTTATTGCAAAAGGATTAGAGCACAGGAATAAAAATAAGGTGAGACCACATCTGGAATAACTGAGAGAAGTCTTGGTCTCCACATTTAAGCATGGATATACTTGCATTGGGAGTGGTACAGGAAAGGTACGCTAGGTTGGTCCCTGATGAGGCTACCATCAGAGGCTGAATAAATTGGGCCTACATTCCCTGGAGTTTAGAAGAACGGCAGCTCTAAGGGCTGTTACCCAGAGCCAGGCAGGCTAAAGAACCAAGGCTGCGATGCCAGGTCTTGTGACGGATGCAGGCAAAGGTTCTAGCAGCAGAGGAGAAGTGAGCAACAGGAGGCAGGCAGGACAGCTAATGGTGGCAGCCTAGACCAGACCAGATCCGGTCAAGCAGTCGTATAGAGCAGCAGCCCAGGTCCAGTGGTTATAGAATGGTTACCACACAGGACGAGTGCTACCTGCCCTGCGTCAGAGACATAGGCAATGTACAGGAGATAGCTTAAATCCCTGGAGAAACACCACCAGCGATGCCTCCGCAAAATCCTGCAAATCCAATGGCAGGATAAGCGAGCCGATACCAGCGTCCCCTCTCAGGCCAACAACCCCAGTATCGAGGCACTGGTTATGGCTAACCACGATAATCATCCAAGTACCCTCCCGAAGGCCAGCAGTGAACCTGCCTCTACGTTGGGCGGGCTACATCGTCCCCACGTCTGACCACAAGACTCCCAAAAACAAGCTCTCCACTCCGAACTTTGTCATGGTAAGCGGCTGCCAAGAGGGCAGAGGAAACGTTTCAGGGGCACCCTCAAGGGCCTCTCTAAAAAAACATCCCCACCGATGCGTGGGAACCTCTTCCTCGAGACCGCCCAAACTGCAGAAGACCAATCCGCAAAAGGCGCCAACCATTTCGAACGTCTCCCCCCCTAGGCCCAGGCAGAGGCCAAACGCAAACAGCGGAAGGAGCGGACCAAACTCGGAGAGCATCCCACCCAACCACCCGCCTTCATGGAACACCACCTGCCCCACCTGCATCAGAGCGTGCGGATCCAGCACTGGACTTTTTCAGTCACCTCGGCGCCCACAACCCCAGAGTGGAAGGACATCCACTCTCGGTCCTGGGGGACTGCGCAAGGAGAGAAGAAAGCGCAGGACGAGGCCATTCGGTCCATCATGTCTGTGTCAGCTCTCTGTAAAGAGTGATTCAGCTCTTCACTCCACCACCGCACCCCCTTCCCCCTCCCCCCACTCGTCCTGCAAATCTTTCATCTCTTCAGATAATCATCCAAGTTCGCTTTCAAAGGCCACCATTGAGCCTGCCTCCACCACACTCTTGGGCAGCGCACTACAGATCCTAACCACTCGCTGGGTTAAAAAAATAAGATTTTCCTCATGCCACCTTTTGCCACTCACGTTAAGTGGGTGTCCGCTTCTGTCAATGGGGAGCTTCTCACTGTCTACTACATCCAGACCCCCTCGTGAGTTTGAATATCTCCATCAAATCTCCTCACAACCTTCGCTTCTCGAAGAGGAACAGCCCCAGCGACACCAGACGAGGCCAGGAAACGAAGAGTAAAAGCAACAAGTGGCTTATTGATGGCTAAGTTATCGCAGGGAAGGCTCAAGATCTCTTACATGAAGGAGGGGGGGTTGGCTTTTTGGTGGGGAGGTGGGTGGGGGGGGAAATCGGGGGGGGGGAATGCCCGGTTAAGTGTTTGTTTTTGGAAACATACGAGCTTTTGCTTGAAGTTTCCAACCTCATTGCCTGTCTCTCTCTCTAAAGCCCTTTAATTTGTAAGCAGCCCACAGACCTGGCTCCCTGCTATGCAGTTTGGAATTGACACGGGGCAGAGCCACACAACCAGTGGCGCCATATGGGCTACCACACAAGAACATAAGCAATAGGAGCAAGAGCTTGTTTCCACTAGTTGGGGGGATCTAAAACACGGGCGCACAGTCTCAGGATAAGGGGACCGATCATTTCGGACTGAGATGAGGAGAAATTACTTGACTCGAAGGGTTGTGAATCTTTGGAATTCTCTATCCTAAAGGGTTGTGGGTGCTGCATCGTTGAAGACATTTAAGGCCGGGATGGACAGATTTTTGGTCTCTCATGGAATCGAAGGATATGGGGAACAGGCGGGAAAGTGGAGATGAAGCCCACAGTGCACTGAATGGCGGAGCAGGCTCGATAGGCCGATTGACCTATTCCAGCGCCTATCTCTTGTGTTTTCCCAGTTCTGATGCAAAGGCCGCTCGATCTGAAATGTTAACTGTTTCTCTCCCCACGGACGCTGCCTGTATTCAGGCTGCTTGCTCCCAGGTAGCTGGGACGTGACCTGAAACAGGTGGGAACACGGGTCCATCCATCCCCCCACCCTCCCAACCGGATGCAGAGGAGGGATTTATCGGAACGGTTCCAGAAATGAGGCATTTTGAACTACAAGGTTCGGTTGGAGAAGCTGGGGTTGGTCTCCTACGAGCAAAGGGGATTGAAGGGGGATTGGATAGAGGTGTACACGGTTAGGGCAGGTTTAGATAAAGCAGGCAAAGAAAAGCCATTCCCATTGGCTGATGATAGAAGGACTCGGGGGGCACAGATTTAATGTTTTGGGCAAGAAATGCAGAGGGTGGTGGGGGGGGTGGTGGTGGTGGGCAGTGGGGGAATGCTCACGCAGTGAGTGGTGATGACCTGAAATGCGCTGCTACAAAGGGTGGCAGAAGTGGAGACGAGGAATGATCTCCATTGGAAATTGCACAGGGACTGATGGGATTGATACCCAGAAGAGCTGGCATGGGCTCAACGGGCTGCATGGCCTCCTTCTGTGCCGCAAAGACTCTCTATGACACAAAAGGTAGAGCTAGGGAGGAAAACGCCTTGGAATCACGGAGACGGCAGCTGACGGGAGGAAACCCTCAAGAAAATTCCCAGCGTTCCTCCATCCGCTTGGGCCGGGCTCAGTTGCCACGCCATGCACTGGCAATTGATTTGCAGTTTTGCTGGTCCCGCAGTGGACCGTTCCCAAAGGAATGACCTGGGTCAGCAGGGTTAGAAATTCCATCGCTGGTGCTACCCGCGAGCTCACCTGCAGCCAGAATAACTCCTCCCTGTGTAAAGACAGTGGCATACTGGTAACATCCCTGGACTAGAAACCCAGGAGGTCCAGGTTAATGGCACTGGGGACACAGGCTCAAACCCCACCAGGGCAGCTGGTGGAATTTAAATTTAATTCCAGTCCCAGTGGTGCATTCTCCATGGCAACGCCACTTGCCAACCAATCAGCACTCTCTTCACATACGGTATAAATTGTTGTCTTCCCGCCTTACATTGGGATTCTTGTGAGTGTCCTGATGAGTGCAAGACGAAAAGCTTAGACACGTCTCTTTTCTCAACAATACTTAAAAATCAATTAACAAATATCTTGGAATTTTTTAAAAAACAAAACTATTCTTTCATAGGCTGTGGGCATCGCCGGCAAGGCCAGCATTTGATGCCCATCCCTAACTGAGTGGCTTGCTAGGGCCATTTCAGAGGGGCAGTTAAGGGTCAACCACATTGCTGCGGGTCTTGAGTCACATGTAGGCCAGACCGGGTAAGGACAGCAGCTTTCCTTCCCTAAAAGGATATCAGTGAACCAGATGGTAGTTAGAAAGTCAAGACTCAGTAATGGTGACCATGATGACGATCCTCGATTGTTGTAAAGACCCATCTGCTTCACAAATGCCCTTTAAGGAAGGAAATCTGCCATCCTTACCCGGTCTGGGATACGTGTGGCACCAGACCCACAGCAATGTGGATGACTCTCTTAACTGCCCTCTGAAATTGCCCTCAGTTCAAGGGCAATTCGGGATGGGGCAACAGGTGCTGGTCTTGCCAGCGATGCCCACATCTCATGAACGAATATATATAAAATCAAATGGAACAACGGAGCGCGCGAGAGGGAGTGCACCCATCAGGATCTGTTTATCCTCCCAGCCCACAAAAATACAGATATCAGATACAATCACCTTGGCAAAGATGTCACAGCTCTGTAAAGTAGGAAGTGTGTAGTTTAAGAAGGCCCTTCCTTCCTGTCGCAGTGAACAATAACTTTTTAAAACTATATCAAAGCAGAACCTTCCCCTTTTTCTTCCCATCCAAACCATGCAACAGATAGACAGACACAGACTGCAAGCAGAGATCTTTACCCCGCTGATAAAACAGGGACTGTGTAGGATGAACCTTACCCTGCTGAATAAACAGGGACTGTGTACAATGATCCTTACTTTGTTGAATAAACAGGGACTGTGCACAATGATCCTTACCCTATTGAATAAAGAAGGACTGTGTACAATGATCCTTACCCTACTGAATAAACAGGGACTGCGTACAATGATCCTTACCCTGCTGAATAAACAGGGACTGCTTACAATGATCCTTACCCTGCTGAATAAACAGGGACTGCTTACAATGATCCTTACCCTGCTGAATAAACAGGGACTGCGCACAATGATCCTTACCTTGCTGAATAAACAGGGACTGCGCACAATGATCCTTACCCTGCTGAATAAACAGGGTCTGTGTACAGAGATCCTTACCCTGCTGAATAAACAGGGACTGCGCACAATGATCCTTACCCTGCTGAATAAACAGGGGTTGTGTAGGATGAACCTTACCCTGCTGAGTAAACAGGGGCTGTGCACAATGATCCTTACCCTGCTGAATAAACAAGGGCTGTGTAGGATGAACCTTACCCTGCTGAATAAACAGGGATTGTGTAGGATGAACCTTACCCTGCTGAATAAACAGGGACTGCGCACAATGATGCTTACCCTGCTGAATAAACAGGGGCTGTGTAGGATGATCCTTACCCTGCTGAATAAACAGGGACTGCGCACAATGATCCTCACCCTGCTGAATAATCAGGGACTGTGTACAGAGATCCTTACCCTGCTGAATAAACAGGGACTGCGCACAATGATCCTAACCCTGCTGAATAAACAGGGACTGCGCAAAATGATCCTTACCCTGCTGAATAAACAAAGACTGCGCACAATGATCCTTGCCCTGCTGAATAAACAGGGACTGCGCACAATGATTCCTACCCTGCTGAACAAACAGGGACTGCGCACAATGCTCCTTACCCAGCTGAATAAACAGGGACTATGTACAGAGATCCTTACCCTGCTGAATAATCAGGGACTGTGTACAGAGATCCTTACCCTGCTGAATAAACAGGGACTGCGTACAATGATCCTTACCCTGCTGAATAAACAGGGACTGCGCACAATGATCCTTACCTTGCTGAATAAACAGGGACTGCGCACAATGATCCTTACCCAGCTGAATAAACAGAGACTGCGCACAATGATCCCTACCCTGCTGAATAAACAGTGACAGCGTACAGTGATCCTTACCCTGCTGAATAAACAGGGACTGCGCACAATGATCCTTACCCGGCTGAATAAACAGGGACTGTTCACAATGATCCTTACCCTGCTGAATAAACAAAAACTGCGCACAATGATCCTTACCCTGCTGAATAAACAGGGACTGCGCACAATGATCCTTACCCTACTGAATAAACAGGGACTGTGTGCAGAGATCCTTATCCTGCTGAATAATCAAGGACTGTGTACAGAGATCCTTACCCTGTTGAATAAACAGGGACTGCGCACAATGATCCTTACCCTGCTGAATAAACAGGGACTGTGTGCAGAGATCCTTATCCTGCTGAATAATCAAGGACTGTGTACAGAGATCCTTACCCTGTTGAATAAACAGGGACTGCGCACAATGATCCTTACCCTGCTAAATAAACAGGGACTGTGTACAGAGATCCTTACCCTGCTGAATAAACAGGGACTGCGTACAATGATCCTTACCCTGCTGAATAAACAAGGACTGCGCACAATGATCCTTACACTGCTGAATAACCAGGGACTGTGTACAGTGATCCTTACCCTGCTGAATAAACAGGGACTGCGCACAATGATGCTTACCCTGCTGAATAAACAGGGACTGCGCACAATGATCCTTACCCTACTGAATAAACAGGGATTGCGCACAATGATCCTTACCCTGCTGAATAAACAGGGACTACGAACAATGATCCTTACCCTGCTGAATAAACAGAGACTGCGTATAATAATCCTTACCCTGCTGAATAAACAGAGACTGCGTACAATGATCCTTACCCTGCTGAATAAACAGGGACTGCGTACAATGATCCTTACCCTGCTGAATAAACAGGGACTGCGTACAATGATCCTTACCCTGCTGAATAAACAGGGACTGCGTACAATGATCCTTACCCTGCTGAATAAACAGGGACTGCGCACAACGATCCTTACCCTGCTGAATAAACAGGGACCGTGTACAGTGATCCTTACCCTGCTGAATAAACAGGGACTGCGCACAATGATCCTTACCCTGCTGAATAAACAGGGAATGCGCACAATGATCCTTACCCTTCTGAATAAACAGGGACTGCGTACAATGATCCTTACCCTGCTGAATAAACAGGGACTGCGCACAATGATCCTTAACCTGCTGAATAAACAGGGACTGTGCACAATGATCCTTACCTTGCTGAATAAACAGGGACTGCGCACAATGATCCTTACCTTGCTGAATAAACAGGGACTGTGTACAGAGATCCTTACCCTGCTGAATAAACAGGGACTGCGCACAATGATCCTTACCCTGCTAAATAAACAGGGACTGTGTACAGAGATCCTTACCCTGCTGAATAAACAGGGACTGCGTACAATGATCCTTACCCTGCTGAATAAACAAGGACTGCGCACAATGATCCTTACACTGCTGAATAACCAGGGACTGTGTACAGTGATCCTTACCCTGCTGAATAAACAGGGACTGCGCACAATGATGCTTACCCTGCTGAATAAACAGGGACTGCGCACAATGATCCTTACCCTACTGAATAAACAGGGATTGCGCACAATGATCCTTAACCTGCTGAATAATCAGGGACTGTGTACAGAGATCCTTACCCTGCTGAATAAACAGGGACTGCGCACAATGATCCTAACCCTGCTGAATAAACAGGGACTGCGCAAAATGATCCTTACCCTGCTGAATAAACAGAGACTGCGCACAATGATCCTTGCCCTGCTGAATAAACAGGGACTGCGCACAATGATTCCTACCCTGCTGAACAAACAGGGACTGCGCACAATGCTCCTTACCCGGCTGAATAAACAGGGACTGTGTACAGAGATCCTTACCCTGCTGAATAATCAGGGACTGTGTACAGAGATCCTTACCCTGCTGAATAAACAGGGACTGCGTACAATGATCCTTACCCTGCTGAATAAACAGGGACTGCGCACAATGATCCTTACCTTGCTGAATAAACAGGGACTGCGCACAATGATCCTTACCCAGCTGAATAAACAGGGACTGCGCACAATGATCCTTACCCTGCTGAATAAACAGTGACTGCGTACAGTGCTCCTTACCCTGCTGAATAAACAGGGACTGCGCACAATGATCCTTACCCGGCTGAATAAACAGGGACTGTTCACAATGATCCTTACCCTGCTGAATAAACAAAAACTGCGCACAATGATCCTTACCCTGCTGAATAAACAGGGACTGCGCACAATGATCCTTACCCTGCTGAATAAACAGGGACTGTGTGCAGAGATCCTTATCCTGCTGAATAATCAAGGACTGTGTACAGAGATCCTTACCCTGTTGAATAAACAGGGACTGCGCACAATGATCCTTACCCTGCTAAATAAACAGGGACTGTGTACAGAGATCCTTACCCTGCTGAATAAACAGGGACTGCGTACAATGATCCTTACCCTGCTGAATAAACAGGGACTGCGCACAATGATCCTTACCCTACTGAATAAACAGGGATTGCGCACAATGATCCTTACCCTGCTGAATAAACAGAGACTGCGTATAATAATCCTTACCCTGCCGAATAAACAGAGACTGCGTACAATGATCCTTACCCTGCTGAATAAACAGGGACTGCGTACAATGATCCTTACCCTGCTGAATAAACAGGGACTGCGTACAATGATCCTTACCCGGCTGAATAAACAGGGACTGCGCACAACGATCCTTACCCTGCTGAATAAACAGGGACCGTGTACAGTGATCCTTACCCTGCTGAATAAACAGGGACTGCGCACAATGATCCTTACCCTGCTGAATAAACAGGGAATGCGCACAATGATCCTTACCCTTCTGAATAAACAGGGACTGCGTACAATGATCCTTACCCTGCTGAATAAACAGGGACTGCGCACAATGATCCTTAACCTGCTGAATAAACAGGGACTGTGCACAATGATCCTTACCTTGCTGAATAAACAGGGACTGCGCACAATGATCCTTACCCTGCTGAATAAACAGGGACTGTGTACAGAGATCCTTACCCTGCTGAATAAACAGGGTCTGTGTACAGAGATCCTTACCCTGCTGAATAAACAGGGACTGCGCACAATGATCCTTACCCTGTTGAATAAACAGGGACTGCGTACAATAATCCTTACCCTGCTGAATAAACAGGGACTGCGTACAATGATCCTTACCCTGCTGAATAAACAGGGACTGTGTACAGAGATCCTTACCCTGCTGAATAAACAGGGACTGTGTACAGAGATCCTTACCCTGCTGAATAAACAGGGACTGCGTACAATGATCCTTACCCTGCTGAATAAAACAGGGACTGCGCACAATGATCCTTACCCTGCTGAATAAAACAGGGACTGCGCACAATGATCCTTACCCTGCTGAATAAAACAGGGACTGCGCACAATGATCCTTACCCTGCTGAATAAAACAGGGACTCTCAAGATTTGCTAGACTCTAGGATGGAAATATTAACCCTGAATGACTATCATAAACGTAACAACGCGCATTTATGAAGAATGGCTGGGGCAATGGAGGTTACGTAGAATATAACTCACCTGACAGAATGATGTCCCTGGCTCTCCACAGGTTTAGACTGGTGAGGATGTGCAGCAGCTGTCCCACTGTCCCATTGCGATGCATCCAGTGCCACATGACATTCTGTGTCCGACCAGGATTGCCTCTGTTCTCTAGTAATCGAAGTTCAGTCATGTCACTGACGATGTAGGAAGCTGAAAGAGAAACAATAAAGAGTGTCAATCCCCTATTAGATCTTCACTGCATAAGGCACACTTCCCCACCCTGCGTGGGCTAAACAACCAACCCCCAATCGCCTCTTCCTTCTCTGTACTCAGCATCAGCAAGAGGGACTTGTCCATGAGACTGGCAGTGTGTTGATAGATGGGGACAGAGCGCCCGGGTCCGGGGGGGGGGGGGAACAAGGGGCAGAAGGGATCACTGGTGGGGGAGGCTGGAGGGCCTGTCAGGGTGAAAGGGGGGGAGGGGGGGTTGGCGGACAGAAAGGCCTGTCAAGGGGTGGTGGTGGGGGAGGGTGGGAGAGGGGACATGCAGGAGGGTGCGCCGGGGGAGGGCAGACGTGACTCAACCATACAAAAGTAGGTCTCCCAGAGAACTGCTCAAGATGATTCTACAAACACAGGTGATCTGGACATTTACCTCACTGCCGCTCCAGGGATTTTGTAGTGGCCTAGTTGACCACCATGTTTACTCGACATTCCAACAGGGACGACACTTCAGAAGATACTTCATTCGAACGCTGTGAAAAGGTGCTACATAAATTCAAGTCTGTTTCTCTTGTATAACGTTTATTCCAGGTTACTTGACACGTACAAAGTGGCAGGGTCAACAGATCGACAAAGAACGCCGAAGACTAAATCTAGGACTTCAATGCCAGCTGCAGCATCGGATCAGCACAGTAACACTGCAGGCTGGTAAACCAGCGCCAGCAAAGAACAGAATACCAGCACACATGCTTCAGTGGTCTGCTAATGAGCTTCTCCTGCACTAGGATTAAAGGAAGCTTTTACATAGCTCAAGGGAGCCAACTAGCTGAACCATTTCGCCATATTTATTTCTGTCAAGGTGCATCCTGTTCATTTATAAAGAACCTTGCTTGTGCAGGCTTACCTTAGACACAGCCATTGTTCTGTTGCAGGTCAGCCAGGGTGCAGCAGTGCTGCTGTTATCATTATGACAACACGGAGTGGGGAGCTGTGCGCACGCACCATCACATCAGGTACAAAGCTCCACCTCGGCACTCGGGAATCAGAGGGGTCAGTGGGTCAACTGGTAACACGCTTGCCTCTTTCTCATACAAAGGTATCCGGGCTCAAGTCCCCACTCCAGGACTTGAGCGCGGGAATCAAGGCTGGCATTCAAGTGCAGTGTCGAGGCCAGTGCTGCACTGCTGGTGGGGACCGGCGCTGCACTGCCGGTGATGGCAGGTGCCGAGGCTAGCGCCGCAATGATGGTGGGAGCCGGTACCGAGGCCATTGCTGCACTGCCAGTGCTGAGGGAGCGCCGCACTGCCAACCGGGGGCGGCAGTGCTGCACTGCCAGTGCCAGTGCCGAGGGAGCGCCGCACTGCCGACCGGGGGGCGGCAGCACTGCACTGCCAGTGCCAGTGCCGAGGGAGCGCCGCACTGCCGACCGGGGGCGGCAGCGCTGCACTGCCAGTGCCAGTGCCGAGGGAGCGCCGCACTGCCAACCGGGGGCGGCAGCGCTGCACTGCCAGTGCCGAGGGAGTGCCGCAATGCCGACCGGGGGCGGCAGCGCTGCACTGCCAGTGCCAGTGCCAAGGAAGCATCGCACTGCCGGCGGGATCAGTGCCGAGGGAGCACCACACTGCTGGAGGGGCCATCTTTCGGATGGGGCATTAAACTGAGGCCCCGTCTGTCTGCTTGGGTGGATGCAAAAGATTCTGTGGCAGCTAATTCGAAGGTGAACGGTGTGTAGGGGTTGGAGGAGCGGTAGTCGAGCTCTGCCCGGTGTCCTGGGGGCCAATATTTATCCCTCAACCAACACCGCACACAAAACCCCCCCCCCCCCCAGATGATCTGGGTCATTGTCACATCGCTGTTTGTGGGAGCTGGCTGTGCACAAACTGGCTGTCGCAATTCCTGCACGATAACAGCCGGCGCCCTTCAAGAAGCGCCCGGCGGGAGAAGGGTCTGCAAGCTGTGATGAGCAGTATAATCAAATGCCAGTCTTTCTTTCCCTGCTTTTTCTTTTCCAAGGCTCCAGTCTCAACAAATTCAGTGCAGTTATCCCGCACAAGATCAAAGGCGTGTACAGACGCAGCCGCTACGCGAGCCCTTTGCCTGCTCCCTGGGTCTGAGATCACTAGGTCTGGCAGGTACCTCGCATTCTTCCCCGCTACACTGCAAAGATACTTCCTTTCTCGCAGCGAAGTGGGGGCTGGGGAGGGGGGAGTGCGTGGCCGGCAAGGGAAGGCCATCTCCTGAACTTGCTTCCTCGTGATAAAAATGGTTCGCTGCGTTAAAAAGGCAGCAGATAAGTCGTGAGCAACGTCTCACCAATTCAAAAAAAAAAAAAATTCCTCTGGGCAGGACACACCCACGCAGATCAAGACAAAAAGCACTGCTCAGCCAGAGCACCACACGCAGCTAAAGAAAACAAGAGTCAGTCCACGTCAGGGCAGTCAGTCAGTCAGGACTCTGACTCAACCGTAGCAACGTGTCATTGCTGCTTTGGTCTGCTTACCCTGAATTTATAAACAGCACACAGTCTCCACGCTGATGCCACTTTGCAACTTGCCACGCTCCCGGGCATGGATACGGGTCACTCACAATGGAGTTGGGGGGGGGGGGAAGCTGGGAGGATGGGGGAAAGATTAGTTTCTGGATGCCGGACGAGGTATCGCCCCCGATGGTACAATTGGTAGCAAGTTCCTCCTGCACACCTGTCGCCACGTTGCCTCCTTTCCAAGGAGGCCCTCAGGCTGGTCTTCCAAACGGTTTCCCCGCCCTCCTCCAGGTCGGGTGCCACCCCTTAAGTCGCGGGCGAAGGGTTTTCGCTTTGGGAACCGATTATTTGGCGCACGCTGAGCAAGCGCTCGGGCCAGCGGAGCCGATTCGGCATGATCGCGGTCGGGACGCCGGAGGGGCTCGGGTTTGGGTTCGGTGAGGACGCTGGGGTTTGTTCAGCAGCATCCTCCCGTTTGTTAAGACGGCTGAAGGCGTCCGAGGGTTCCATCCCCCCCCTTAGCCGATCTGGATCCTGCCCTCCGGTGATGCACCGTCCATTCAGAGCGGTCCTGCGGGCGTGTAAGTGGGAAGAGAAAGGGGTGCTTTTCTGCGAGCGTCGTGGAACGAGCTAAGCAACACGTAGCCTTTTTGCCTCAAGAGCTACCGTCCCATTGCCGAGTGGAGCTTGGTGCAAACGCTGGCTGGTTCTGGCTAACCAAAGCACGGACGACGGGTCTTGTACGCAGGTACATCAAGTAATTAGCAAAGCAAAAGGACACTATTGCTTGCTGCAAGGAAAATTGAACATAAAAGCAGGGAGGTTATGCTCCACTCATACGGAGCACTGGTGAGACGACACCTGGAGGACTGTGTACAGTATTGGTCTCCTTATTTAAGGAAGGAAGTAAATGCGTGAGAAGCAGTTCAGAGAAGGTTTACCAGACTAAACTTGGAACAGATGTGTTATCTTATGTGGAAAGGTTGGGCTGACTAGGCTTGTATCCACTGGAGTTCAGAGGAGTAAGAGATGACTTGGCTGAAACATATAAGATCCTGAGGGGTCTTGACAGGGTGGATGTGGAAAGGATGTTTCTTCTTGTGGGAGCGTCTAGAGCCAGGGGTCACTGTTTAAAACTAAAGGGGCCGCTCATTTAAGACAGAGGGGGGAGAATTTTTTTCTCTGAGAGTCGTGAGTCTTTGGAACTCCCTTCCTCCAAAGGAGGTGGAAGCAGAGTCTTTGAATATTTTTAAGGCCGAGGTAGACAGATTCTTGATAAACAAAGTGGGTGAAAGGCTATCAGGGGTGGGCGGGAATGTGGGGCTGAGGTTACAGTCAGATCAGCCACGATCTTACGGAATGGCGGAGCAGGCTCGAGGGGCTGAACGGCCTACTCCTGCTCCCAATTCGTGTGTTCATACGGTCATTTTGAGAGTCTGAGCAGCCAGGGGCTGGCAGGGTGGAGGAGAAAGGAAGGGGAATTGATGTTGCTGGGCCCGTGGCTGTCATGACAGAGAACCGACAGTATTCCTGGGCAAAGGCAGATAGGCAGAAACTGTTCCCCTTGGCGGAACCCCCTTGCGTATACAGATTTGGGTGAGGCTGCTCTTCGAGATCCTGAAACAGGAGCTGGCTGTGCCTAGCGCTGGCGAACTTGGAGCTGTTCACAGCCCGTGTAGCGCTGGAAAGCACCTTGTCAGAATGCGATCGAGACTAAGCAGTGACGCTGAGCCAGCTCAGGAGGAGATGATGACTAGAAACTTGGTCAGGGCGGTACACTTAGCCGAAAGCTTGAGGAAATTTAACTGCTCGTCATATCCTCTGTTGTCGAATATAGGTTGAGACAGACTTTGGTCTCCTGGGGAATCAAGGAATAAGGGGAGCGGGCAGGAAAGTGGAGTTGTGACTCTATCTTCTCAAGGGCAATTGGGGATGGTCAATAGATGCCAGCCTAGCCAGTGACGCCTACATCCTGTAAACAAATTAGTTTTTTTTTAAAAGAGAGAACCAGGGCACATCAAGGCAAATGGCTAAAGCAGCAAAGTTCACCGACCCCTCCATGGGCTCATTCCAGCCCCCAGCAGACCCTCTCCGGACGCTGGAGCGGCCTCTCCTCCTCCCCCACCCTGCCACCACCACTGCGGAGAGGCCTTCAGTCATCCCGCCCCCCCCTCCCACTCTGGGACTGTCTCTTCTTGAAGCCCCCGCCCCCCCCCCCCGGCCTCGGTTCTGTCCCTCGGCTTTCAAAATACGTTTCTCCGACAGCGCCGTTGGCACATGCTCAGTCTGCAGTCAAAGCAGGCATCCCAAGAAGCCCTTTGCGCAGACATGTGCTGCACAAGGTGACGCTGGCCCAGAACACACGGGTCGGCCTCTCCGCACTTATTAAAAATTTGCTCGTTTCGCGGGGACGCGAGCGTCACTGGCAGGGCCGGCATTTATGGCCCGTCCTTAGCTGTAATAGGGCAATTAGGGATGGTGGAGGCGGGCATCCTTGAACTACCGCAGTCCATTGTCGCAGTCTTCCAAAGAACTGAGCATCTTGCTAGGATCATGTCAGAGGGGCAGTTAAGAGTCGGCCGCATCGCTGTGGGGTCTGGAGTCACATGCAGGCCAGACCGGGTAAGGACGGCAGAGTTCCCTCCCTAAAAGGACATCAGTGAACCAGATGAGTTTTCAGCAACAATCTGGTAGCTTACACGGTCCACCGTCACTGAGGCCAGTCTGTTTTATTCCAAATTCATTGGATTCGAACTCAGATCATTAGCCCAGGCTGCGGGTCCAATAACATTATGCCATCATTTACATAGGAACAGGAGTAAAAGCGCCCAGCCTCTCGAGCCTGCTCTGCCATTCAACGACCATGGCTGATCATCTGCCACAACTCCGCTTTCCCGCCCGCTCCCCATATCCCTCGTTCCCGAGACACCAAAGATCTGTCTCACCCCTTAAACATATTCAACGGCAGAGCACATGACGTGGAGTCAAATTTCCACACACTTTCGGATAAGTGTGCCATCCTGACCAAGCCTCGAGTCATCATCTCCTCCCAAACTGGTTCAAGGTCAATTTGTGTCTCCATTACATTCGGGTGAAGGCGCATTCCAATGATATAAGGCGCTACACAAGCTGTAAACAGCCCCAAGTTCACCAGCACAGGCACAGCCAGCTCCTGTTTCAGGGATTTCAAAGCACAGCCTTTTCCCAATCTGTACGCTCAATAAAATTCAAACAGCGCAGAGCACCAAGTGGGAAGTATAATCACAACTAAGCCAGACCCGTTAGGCTTCAGAGGCTGATCTGGGACAGGGGTCAGCAGTCGGGAGTTTTAGACATCCCTGCCCGAGCTCTCTTTGCAAGCGCTCGAGGCTGTGTCAGTCCGTGCGTGACCTTGGTGTCATCTTGGACCCCGAGATGAGCTTCCAACCTCATGTCCACGTCATGACGAAGGCAGCCTACTTCCATCTCGGTAACATCGCCCCCCCCCCCCAACTCCACCCATCGGCTGCTGAGACCCTCGTCCACCCCTTCATTCCCCTCCAGACTCGACTATTCCGAAGTTCTCCTGGTCTTCCATCCTCCGTAAGCTAGAGGGCATCCAAAGCTCTGCTGCCCCACTGTGTCCTAACACACGCTAAATGGCGTACCCCTATTACCCACTGTGCTCGCTGGCTTACACTGGCTCCCGGTCCAGCAACATCGTGATTTTAAAACTCTCATCCTCGCTTTCAAATTCATCCATGGCCTCGTCACCCCCCAACCCAATCTCTGTCACCTCCTCCAGCCCCTACAACCCTCCCTATCTCTGTAACCTCCCTCCAGCCCCTACAACCCTCCCTATCTCTGTCACCTCCTCCAGCCCCTACACCCCTCCCTATCTCTGTCACCTCCTCCAGCTCCCACAACCCTCCCTATCTCTGTAACCTCCTCCAGCCCCTACACCTCTCCCTATCTCTGTAACCTCCTCCAGCCCCTACAACCCTCCCTATCTCTGTAACCTCCTCCAGCCCCTACACCCCTCCCTATCTCTGTAACCTCCTCCAGCCCCTACAACCCTCCCTATCTCTGTAACCTCCTCCAGCTCCCACAACGCTCCCTATCTCTGTAACCTCCTCCAGCCCCCACAACCCTCCCTATCTCTGTAACTTCCTCCAGCCCCTACAACCCTCCCTACCTCTGTAACCTCCTCCAGCCCCGACACCCCTCCCTATCTCTGTAACCTCCTCCAGCCCCCACAACCCTTCCTATCTCTGTAACCTCCTCCAGCCCCTACAACCCTCCCTATCTCTGTAACCTCCTCCAGCCCCCACAACCCTCCCTATCTCTGTAACCTCCTCCAGCCCCCAAAACCCTCCCTATCTCAACCTCCTCCAGCCCCTACAACCCTCCCTATCTCTGTAACCTCCTCCAGCCCCCACAACCCTCCCTATCTCTGTAACCTCCTCCAGCCCCCAAAACCCTCCCTATCTCAACCTCCTCCAGCCGCCACAACCTTCCCTATCTCTGTAACCTCCTCCAGCCTCCACAACCCTCCCTATCTCTGTAACCTCCTCCAGCCCCTACAACCCTCCCTATCTCTGTAACCTCCTCCAGCCCCCACAACCCTATCTCTGTAACCTCCTCCAGCCCCCACAATCCTCCTTATCACTGGAACCTCCTCCAGCCCCGACAACCCTCCCCTTTCCCTGTAACCTCCTACAACCCTCCAAGATCTCTGTGCTCCTCCAATTCCAGCCTCTTGATCATCCCCCGATTTCCATCGCCCCACCATTGGTGGCCGTGCCTTCAGCTGCCTGGGGCCCTGAGCTCTGGAATTCCCTCCCTAAACCTCTCAGATTCTCTCTCTCCTTTAAAATGCACCTTAAAACCGACCTCTTTGACTGGACTCTTGGTCGCCGGTCTCCAATATCTCATGATGTGGTTCCGTGTTAAATCTTGCTTTATGAAAAAAGGTACCAGTGAAGCATCTTGGGATGTTACACTTTGCTAAAGCTGTTATATAATTATCTTTTGTACCGACAGTACTCAACCAACCCACGCTTACAAAACCCAAAACAAAACGTCTGCTGTTAGGTGCGATTCCGTGATTGCGCAGCACTTGCTGAACAATCCCAAGTGTGCTCATAGCTATACTCACACCCAGTTTAAGCCAAGCAGTCGAGCTCGTAACGAAGCTCATTTACGCTTGCTTGAAGTAACATATACTCACACACAGAGGCCCGTCCTCGGCAAATGAAAGGAATGTTCGAGCCTTGTGCCCTTTTTAAATTACTATGGAGCCTATAGTTCCCCGTTGCTCTCTCCATGGCAACGCTTTAGCCAATCAGAGCCAACTTGCCAACCAATCGGCAGCCTTTTTTTTTCTTGTGGTATAAATTGTTGTGATGGTCTGAAATTTGATATTCTTGTATTTGTCCTGATGAGCGCGAGACGAAAAGCTTCAGCAACACGCCTCTCTTCTCTCTCTCGTGATATTCAAGTTCTGCGCCCTTGCACATCTAACCTCCCCCATCAGATTGCTCCAAACACGGACAATCCTGCCAGTGCATCTCCCACGACTTTGCTCAAGTTCACTCGTTCATCAAGACGTGATACAATAGCATGTCATGGCATGATGGAATTGTAAGCAGCTTGCCATGTCCCTTTAAGGCCCGGCAATCCTTACGTCTTACTCAGTTCAATCAAGAGCCAAGTTCTCTTGGCAGATAACATGTCACATCTGATATACGTCGGAGAGACAGGATTGTGAGAATCACAGCGAGAAAGCAATAACTATGCTAAATTTACTTCTCATTTATTTAAATCGCTTGATCCTGACAGCCAGACTAAGACGGTTGTCATATTTAGGTTAATCTCACTTGTACCATTTAATATTTTATAAGCTTTGCTGAGGAATCCCCACTGCCAACCCCCCCCCCCCGCCTCTCTCGACTGTCAAGCTTTCATTTCTTGTTCTTCACAGCTCATCAGTTTTTCCCTTGGAATCAGTCTCGCCAATCCCCCACCCACTGAACATGTGTAAGCCATTGAGTTCAGTGCACAAACTCCAGTTCCCTAGTCACAGTCCCCATCCACTTTGCCTGATAACTGCCTGTGGCTGAACCCAGACTGTTCTCGACCTCGGTGCCATCTTTGACCTGCACCCCACTCCCTCCAACTACCCCCCACTCCCCCCAACTCCCCCCCACCCCCCACCACCCCCCACCGCGATGAGCATCCAACCTCAATCTCGTTGTCACTAAGACCACCTATTTCCACCACCATAACATCGCCCGGTGCCACCCCGGTCTCAGCTCATCGGCTGCTGAAACCCTCGTCCGCGCCTTCGTTACCTCCCAGACTCGACTATTCCAACTATCTCCTAGCCGCTCTCCCACATTCTACCTTCCGTAAACTTCGGCCCATCCAAAACTCTGCTGCCCCCGTGTCCGAACTCAAACTAACTTCTGCTCTCCTACCACCCGTGCTCACTGACTTACACTGGCTCCTGGGCAAGCGACATCTTTATTTTAAAATTCACACCTTTGTTTTCAAATCCATCCATGTCTCTCACAGCTCCCCATCTCTGTAACCTCCTCCAGCCCCTACAACCCTCCCCATCTCTAACCTCCTCCAGCCCCTACAACCCTCCCTATCTCTGTAACCTCCTCCAGCCCCTACAACCCTCCCTACCTCTGTAACATCCTCCAGCCCCTACAACCCTCCCTATCTCTGTAACCTCCTCCAGCCCTTACAACCCTCGCTATCTCTGTAACCCCCTCCAGCCCCTACAACCCTATCTCTAACCTCCTCCAGCCCCTACAACCCTCCCCATCTCTGTAACCTCCTCCAGCCCCTACAACCCTCCCTATCTCTGTAACCTTCTACAAGCCCTCTGAGATCTCCGCGCTTCTCCAATTCCGACCCCTTGAGTATCCCCCCCATTCCCATCGCTCCACCATTGGTGGCCATGCCTTCAGCTGGGCTGGGGCCCCAAGCTCTGGAATTCCCTCCCTAAACCTCTCAGTCTGTCCCTCTCCTCCTTTGAGGTGCTGCTTAAAACTGGATTTTATGACCAGTTTGACCAAGGCTTTCGATAACCTTCCCTAATATCTCTTGGGTGGCTCGGTGGCTAATCTTGTCTCACAACGCCCCTGTGAAGCGCCGTGGGGGTGTTTTATTACATTAAGAAGGAGCTATATAAATACAAGTGTAGAGAGTGACCAAAACGGAGATGAGGTGCTAGCAGCACCTCGTCTCTGTAGAGCGGGACATCCCCAAGCTAGGGGTTATGAGAAGAGCTTTTGGGCTCGTGAGCTCCAAGGCAGTAATGGCTGTCACAGAGCTCAGCCTGAGTGCTAACAGGGCCCCTTTAGATCATCAATTTTTCTCCTCCCGATGGGTCTGGCCAAATGGGCCATTACTCCAAGGCCCAATTGCTGATGCGAAAAAAAAAAGCCCACGAATAGGTTAAGTGCTCATTTTCTTTTGGATCAACTCCCCCCAATGCTCAAACCCACCCACCCCAACCTCATTCCAGTCCAGTCAAGAACTGAAGTGCCACGCCACCCCACCCCCTTCATCAAGAGAAGCTCCACATCAACGGCTCTTGCACCCCCGAGTTTTCACTCGTGGTGGCCGCACGAAGTCTGAGGCATTAAAAAAAAGGGGGGGGCAGCTCCGGGACAACGTGTGGGAGGCACCGTTCTCGAGTCACAACTCCTCTGGCTTCCTTTTTTTAATAAAAAAAAATTGCTTCACCACATGTACTGAAAGTCCAGTGCTGCGTCTGCTGGCCCTCCACACAGTCTCGCCTGTTATCTCTGCGCCATTTGGAGGCTACGCATGTGTACGCTGCGCCTCTATTCTCCCACCAAACACCACAACGAGGAGGAAGAGGCCATTCGGCCCCTCGAGCCTGCTCCCCCATTCGATAAGAGCGTGGCTGATCCGACTGTGGCCTCAACTTCACTTTCCTAACTCGGCCCTTGAATATATTCAGTGAGCCGGCCTCCGCTGCTCTCTGGTTGGGCGGGGGGGGGGGGGGAATTTCACAGACTGACCACCCTCTGAGAGAAGAAATTCCTCCTCGTCTCCATCTTCAATGGGAGACCCCTCATTCTGAAACCGTGCCCCCTAGTTCTAGGTTCCCCCACGAGGGGGAAACATCCTCTCACCCTGTCAAATCCCCCCCTCAGAATCTAACATGCTTCAATAAGATCACCCCTCATTCTTCTAAACTCCAATGGGTAGAGGCCCAACCTGCTCAACCTCTCCTCATAAGACAAACCCCTCTTCATCCCAGGAATCGGCCAAGTGAACCTTCTCTGAACGGCTTCCAATGCGAGTAATATCCCTCCTTAAGTAAGGAGATCAGAACTGTACATAGTGCTCCGGGTGCAACCTCAATGCACAGCAGTTTACTTCCTGCCAGTAATAAATTTGTCTGTCTGAATAGTGTGTAATAAGCTTCTGCAGGTCATTAATTGCATTCCCTGTGCTCACCTGCTGCCACTACCCTTCCCACACTGCATGTCTACTACTGCTCCTCCTCTCCCTTATGCTACTTTCAAACTCAACAACATTGGCAATTATTTTCAGTGTCCAGGTCGCTTGGCAGTCAACTGTATTTCAGAATCAACGTTGCGCTGTGACCCACGGAACATGCACCACGCTCACACATGACCTGTACTCAGGGGTCTGAGGAGAACCTCCACCAGCACCTCCGCCCCAACACTGCCACTCCCTCCCCTCCCCCCGGCTGATAAGGCTTTGCCAACTGAAACGCTGTCTCACGGTTGTCAAGCCAGAACCTGTTCTTGCTTAACTTCCATGCAGAGGAATCCTGGATGCAGATCACTGGAGCGAGAATCCTGTTGCGATCGAGTCACTCGTTGACCCAGCGGCGGGTGCGGGAGGCGAGGTTGGTGGTGGGGGGGGGGGCGGTGTTTTAAAGGCACTGGAGCCAAAGGCAGGAGATTAGAAAGTCTCCAATCAGCTCGTGGGGACTTTACCCAGGGAGCAGCAATCAGGTAGGAGACCTTACAAAACAGCCACTGTCTGTCATACGAGCTTTCAACGAATGGCTCCTTGTTAAAAACAAGTCCAGGCGAGGTCAGCAGTCAAACGAGGCCACTTGAAGCTGCCAATGAAAATCACGCTAGCATTAAATACCGCCACCCCCCAACATAGCCCTCCCCCACCACCCGTACCGAGTCAGTGGTCACGAATTCTCCCCCCTCCCCCTACCCCCAGGCCCAACCACCTTGCTCGACGGCTCATTCTTCACGGCAAGAGCTGGACAGTGAGTGCCAGTGGGCTGTTCAACTGCAGAGGCTTCACAGCTCAGCCTGATGGTCCCCCCCAACATGTGCACACTTCTCGAACTGGGGTGGGGTGGGGGCGCGAGAGGGGGTCACTGGATGGTGTGGAGAAACTCTGGGGGGGGGGAGACACAATTCTGCCGGCTTACCGTCAGGGTAGGCTCGAGACAGAGGCAGGGGCCTTCTGTTTCGTGTAATTCAGTTCCACGTTGCTTAGAAAATGCTTCATTGGGGAAATCCAGGAGATTAAAAAAAAAAAATCAACAATAAGGTTGCTATCGGCGATGCAAAGGCATCGTCACACACTGTTTGTGAAAAAGCACAGTTGGGGTTTACCAGGTTTCACTCAGGCCTCTACCACGGAACAGCTCTTTACCACATCCCCAGCGAGTCATTCACTGAAACCCTGCCCAACACGCACAAAATCACCAGAAGCACAATGTCATCACGCTGGCTTCAAACCATCTCAGGGGTGTCTTCATGCCAATGCTGGGGGCACCAGCGTCCATCCCCTTTGCTGTGGGTCACTCAAGAGCGACCGACTGAGAAAAAGGAGTATTTGAGGGCCGGGGCCCCAAACCCAAAGCGATGGTCATGATTTACCAGGCAGCCCCGTGCGCTTCAGAGACTTGGACAATCCACAGCGGGAACCTTAAATCGCTGGAGTGTTACCAGCTGCTGGGACTCGGCCAGATCCCTCCCAATCTGGTGGCTAGAAAGGCAGCCCAACAGCAGCAACCTCTCTCAAGCCATCGCCCCCATCTGCAAGATGCACTGCACTAACTCACCAAGGCTCTTTTGACAGCACCTTCCAAACACACGACCTCTCCCATCTATAAGGACAAAGGCAGCAGACACATGGGGAACACCACCACCTGCAAGTTCCCCCTCCGAGCCCCACACACCACCGACTTAGGAATATATCGGGCGTTTGCTCACTGTCACTGGGTCAAAATCCTGGAATTCCCTCTCTAACAGCGCTGCAGGTGTGCCTACGCCTCACGGACAGCAGTGGTTCAAGGTGGCGGCTCACCACCACCACCTTCTCAAGGGACAATTAGGGATGGGCAATAAATGCTGGGCCCAGCCAGTGACATTCACATCCTGTGAATGAATAAAACAAAGAATTCCTCTCCTAAGCCATCGTCCCCAAGGTTGAGATGTTAATCACTCAAAACCGGCTCTGCTGGGTGAGACATGTCGATCGTACGCCCGACACCGGACTCCTGAAGCTACTGCTCTACCCGGATCTCTGCCGCGACGGGAGTCTCCCTGGAGGTCAGCGATAGCTCTTACAGGGATGCCCTCAAAGCATCCCTGAAGTGGTTAGACATCCCCTCCCACCACCAACGCACGGGAGGGAGTCACCGGCTCGTGACCAACCGAAACGGAGGTGGTTTGCCGGGGAAGGGCACCGGGCACACGGAGAGGCTGTGTCGGAAGCAGGCGGGCGGTGGTCGAGTCGGGACGTTGGAGAGAGAGAGAGCGCGCAAACCTCCCAACGCCTCGCCCGCCCGATCCCTCCGAGCGCCACCTGCCCCAAGCGCGGCAGAGTCTGCAGGCGGGGTACTGGGGGCTTATTAGCCGCCGAACCGGAGCGGCAGCAAGTCGTGCTCGACGGTGAGGGACTGCCCGAGAAGGACGCAACTCTTAACGGGTCGGGAAAGAGCACCGAGCGCTGGCTTTCAAACACACAGCTCCTTTTGAAAAAAGGAAGATCCAGGCATGCACTGCGATGACGAATGCTGACTCATTACACCCGTGGAAAAAATGATTTAAGAAAACCAAGCGAAGTCAGGCAGGAAGCGCCACACATGACTTTAAAGCACATATTTGCCTGTAAACGAATCCGGCACCAAGAAATCTCCTCTTAACCTTTGCAAGCTAAACTCTCTCTGAAAACTAAGTTAACCCCATCATGCTCCTGGGACGAAGGGGGGTTTGTCTTATGAGGAAAGGTTGAGCAGGTTGGGCCTCTACCCACTGGAGTTTAGAAGAATGAGAGGCGATCTTATTGAAACACGTCAAATTCTGCCAGGGTGGGGGGTGGCGGAGAGAGAGAGGCTTGACAGGGCAAACACTGAGAGGATGTTTCCCTCTCGATGGGGGAAAATCTAGAAAGAGGGGGGCAAAGTTTCACAATAAGGGGTCTCCCATTGAAGACGGAGATGAGGAGGAATTTCCTCTCTCAGAGGGTGGTCAGTCTGGGGAATTCTCTCCCCCAGAGAGCAGTGGAGGCTGGGTCACTGAATATATTCAGGGTTGAGTTAAACAGATTTTTGATCGACAAGGGGGTCAAGGGTTATGGGGGGAGGAGAGAGACAGGAAAGTGGAGTTAAGGTCGCAGTCAGATCAGCCACGACCTTATTGAATAGGGGAGCAGGATCAAGGGGCCAAATGGCCCACTCCTGCTCCTATTAATGTTCTATTTGCTCTTCCCCACCTTGTCCCCTTCCTCCTGTTGTGTGATGCACCTTTCCACAAAAACATAGAAAATAGAACGAGTAGGCCATTCGGCCCTTCGAGCCTGCTCCGCCATTCATTATGATCATGGCTGATCATCCAACTCAATAACCCGCTCCTGCTTTCTCCCCATACCCTTTGATCCCTTTCGCCCCAAGAGCTATATCTAACTCCTTCTTGAAAACATACAATGTTTTGGTCTCAACTACTTTCTGTGGTAACAAATTCCACAGGCTCATCACTCTCTGGGTGAAGAAAATTCTCCTCATCTCAGTCCTAAATGGTCTACCCCATATCCTCAGACTGTGACCCCCTGGTTATGGACTCACCCATCCCCCAATCGGGAACATCCTTCCTGCATCTACCCTGTCTAGTCTTGTTAGAATCTTATAGGTCTCTATGAGAATCCCCCGTCATTCTTCTGAACTCCAGCGAATATAATCCTAATCGACTCAATCTCTCCTCATATGTCAGTCCCACCATCCCAGGAATCAGTCTGGTAAACCTCTGCTGCACTCCCTCTATAGCAAGAACATCCTTCCTCAGTTAAGGAGACCAAAACTGTACACAATATTCCAGGTGTGGTCTCACCAAGGTTATGTTCAATTGCAGCAAGACATGCTTGCTCCTGTATTCGAATCCTTTCACTATGAAGGCCAACAAGCCATTTGCCTTCTTTACCACCTGCTGCACCTGCATGCTTACCTTCAATGACTGGTGTACAAGGACACCCAGGTCTTGATGCACATTCCCCTCTCTCAATTTATAGCCAGATAATAATCTGTCTTCCTGCTTTTGCTACCAAAGTGGATAACCTCACATTTATGCACATTATACCACATCTGCCATGCATTTGCCCACTCACTCAGCTTGTCCAAATCACACTGAAGCATCCCTGCATCCTCCTCACAGCTCACCCTCCCACCCAGCTTTGTGTCATCTGCAAGTTTGGAGATATAACATTTAGCTCCCTCATCTAAATCATTAATATATATTGTGAATAGCTGGGGTCCCAGCACCGATCCCTGCGATACCCCACTAGTCACTGCCTGCCATTCGGAAAAAGACTCGTTTATTCCTACTCTTTGTTTCCTGTCTGCCAACCAGTTTTCTATCCATCTCAATATACTACCCCCAATCCCATGCGCTTTAATTTTACACGCCAATCTCTTATGTGGGACTTGGTCGAAAGGCTTCTGAAAGTCCAAATAAACCACATCCACTGGTTCCTGCCTCTTTAACTCAACGAGTGACATACTCGAAAAATTCCAGTAGATTTGTCAAGCATGAATTCCCTACATAAGTCCATGCAGACTCTGTCTGATTCTGCCACTGTTTTCCACGTGCTCAGCTATTAAATCTTTTATAACGGGCTCTAGAATTTTCCCTACTACTGGCGTCAGGCTGACTGGTCTCTAATTCCCTGCTTTCTCTCTACCTCCCTTTTTAACTTTATGTGAGGAGCACTGCAGAGTGCTCTGAATTTTCCCCTTGAAGTTTTACTTTCACAGTGAATAGCAATCAGGAGGCTAAAACCTCCTCCCTAAGACTTACAAAACCTCAAGAGCCAGGAGGAGTAGGCCATTCGGCCATTTGTTCCCCCATGCAATGCGATCATGGCTGACCATGGGCCTCAACTCCACTTTGCCGCCCACTTCCCCCCATCCCTCGATTCCCCTGAGGCCAAAAATCGGTCCATCCCGGCCTTAAACGTCTTCAACGAAGGAGCGTCCGCAACCCTCTGGGGGAGAGAATTCCAAAGATTCACAACCCTTCGAGTGAAGTAATTTCTCCTCACCTCAGTCCCAAATGATTGGCTCCTTAGCTTAAGACTGTGCACCCGCCTCCTTCCCCACCGTGTTTTAGATCCCCCCGAGCAGGGCAAACAATCTCTCAGCGCCCACCCTGTCAAACCCCTTCAGAATCTTGTGTGTTTCAATGCGATCGCCTCTCATTCTGCTAAACTCCAGAGAACATCGGCCCAATTTACTCAGCCTCTCATCATAGGGCAACCCCCTCATCCCAGGGACCTAACACTTAAGCGTCCTCACCTCACCTCAGATCAACTTTCTTTGGAACAGAGGTGGTTGAGGGGAGATCTAATGGAGACATACATAAATGATTTGGACTTAAATGATCAAAAAGTTCACAGACGACACAAAAATTGGTAGGGTGGTAAACAGTGAGGAGGATCGCCGTAAACTGCAGGAGGATATCAATGGACAGGTCAGGAGGGCAGAGCAGTGGCAAATGGAATTCAACCCGGAAAAGTATAAGGTAATGCACTTGGGGAGGGCTGACAAGATAAGGGATTACACTATGAATGGTAGGACCTTGGAAAGTACTGAAGATTAGAGGGCCCTTGGGGTGCATATCCACAGATCCCTGTAGGTAGCAGGGCAGGTAGATAAGGTGGGTAAGAAGGGATATGGAATACTTGCCTTTATTAGCCAAGGCATAGAATAGGAGAGTCAGGAGGTTATGCTGGAACTGTACGAAATACTGGTCAGGCCACAATTAGAGTACTGCCTGCAGTTCTGGTCACCACATTATAGGAAGGATGTGATTGCACTGGAGAGGGTGCAGAGGAGATCCTGGGGGTTACCATTGACCAGAAACGGAACTGGACCAGCCATATAAATACTGTGGCTACAAGAGCATGTCAGAGGCTGGGAATCCTGCAACGAGTAACTCATCTCCTGACTCCCCAAAGCCTGTCCACCATCTACAAGGCACAAGTGAAGGTGAGTGCCCAGATGAGTGCAGCTCCAACAGGACTCAGGAAGCTCGACACCAAGGAGGTCAAAGCAGCCCATTTGATCAGCACCCCATCCACCACCTTCAACAAACATTCCCTCCACCACTGATGCACAATGGCAGCAGTGTGTACCATCTACAAGATGCACTGCAGCAACTCACCAAGGCTCCTTCTACAGCACCTTCCAAACCCACGACCACTACCATCTAGAAGGGCATGGGCAGCAGACACATGGGACCAACGCCACCTGCAAGTTCCCCTCCGAGCCACACGCCATCCTGATTTGGAAATATATTGGCCATTCCTTCATCGTCGTTGGGTCAAAATCCTGGGACTCCCTCCCTAACAACACTGCGGGTGTATCCATGCCACACGGACTGCAGCGGTTCAAGGTGGCGGCTCACCACCACCTTCTCAAGGGGCAATTAGGGATGGGCAATAAAAATGCTGGCCCAGCTAGCGACGCCTACATCCCATGAAGGAATTTTTAAAAACACATGGGAGACGATAGTACTGGAAAGGTGACTGGCTAACAGCGGGTGAGAGGTTGGGAGTCTGGAGGCTGCCTGCCAAAGCTAAAGCAAGCCACTGGGGAAGAGGATGGATGTGGGGGTTGTTGGCAGGGGTGGGGAGAGAGGAGCGGGGAGCCTGCGGCATCAGAGCCCCAGGTGTGCCTCGTGAGGTTCAGGAGCTGCCTGGCTCCTGTGGGGGTCCATTTCCCTCAATATGGGCCACATCTTCCTGCAGGTAGAGACTGAAAGACAGCACCCAATTTACCCGCTGAAGATGGCGGAGAATTGGAATTGAAGGGGGAATGGGACGATACACTTTTGGAGGCAGTTTCATCCATCCGGCCAAGCTGTGTGGGCTAAAAGCGCACCCCCCACCGAAACGTCAACGTCACGGGGATCGGGATGACCTTCCAAGTCCATCCAGTCAACATTCAGTTCGTTGGTGCGACGGTGGTGGGAACTGCGAGCTTTCACCCAAGTGACCGACAGAAAACTGGTCAGTAGTTTCCAAGTACAAGAAAACGAAGATAACCTGGTCAGTCATCCGTTCTGGCACTTTGACGAGTGTAGAATGGTTCCTGCGTTCGGCTGCAATGGCCAGTGATTTATAATGCACTTTGACAAGCCCTTAAGGCTCTCATAAGGTGCCACTTAAATGAAGTGCCACTGCAGCCAAGGTGGCTCCTCATGTCCCTGCTTTTTTTTTTAAAAAAAAACCACTAATTTTCCACACCTCTGTGTTGACCAATGACAAAACTAAATTTTTTTTAAACACATATCTCACATTGCAAAAACATGCCAGCTGCTTTACACTGTCATTTATTGGGGGCATGTCCTGCGATATTTTCTCAAGTAAAACGCAGCAGCTCTAACACGTGGCCGACAACGCCAGCCGCGGCTCAGTGTGTAACACGCTCACCTTCCAAGTAGGAGGTTGTGCGTTTTGAGTCCCCGCTCCATTGGAGCGGCGCCAAGGGAAGGCTGCACTGTCGCAGGTGCCATCTCTTGGACGGGACATGAAGCCAAGGCTGCCATCTGCCCTGTTGGGTGGCTGCAAAAAAAGAACCCATAGCTCGTTCCCCAAAGATGAGCAAGGCGTATCTCCCCAAGGTGCTTTGGGCTGATCCACCAAGATCACAACCTGCTTATTTCCCCGCTCCCACCACCCCCCCCACACCTCCCCCTCAACCCTGCTGTTTGTGGGAGCCTGCTATGCCCAAGTTGATTGTTACCTTCCGTATGAGCATAGGAATGAGGAGGAGTAGGCCGCTCAGCCCCTCGAGCCTGCACCCCTATCCAACAAAGTCATGGCTGATCGGATTAAGGCCTCAACTCCACAGACAGCCTACCCCCGATAGATTCTTGACTAAGGCGGGAGTCAGGGTTTATCCACCGCTGCCTTAATAATATTCATTGATCCTGCCTCCTCTGCTCTCTGGGGACGAGAGTTCCAAAGACCCTCTCAGGTAGAAAAGAATTCTCCTCATCTCCGTCTTAAACGGGGGACACCTTCTTTATTTTTAAACTGTGTACTCCGGCTCTAGTCTCTGCCTCTGTGAAACATCCTCTTCAGCATCTATCCTGTCCAGTCCCCCTCAGAATCTTATATATTTCAATAAGATCACCTCACTTTCTTCTCAACTCCAATGGGTACAGACCCAGCCTGTCAAACCTTTGCTTGTAAGGTCACCCCCTCATCCCATGTGTCAATCG
Organism: Carcharodon carcharias; assembly: GCF_017639515.1. NCBI lineage: Eukaryota > Metazoa > Chordata > Chondrichthyes > Lamniformes > Lamnidae > Carcharodon > Carcharodon carcharias. Next base: position 7,189,322 of record NC_054501.1, on the reverse strand, counting down.
AGTGAACCTTCTCCGAACTGCTTCTAACGCACTTATACCCCTCCTTAAATAAAGGAGAGCAAAGCTGTACACGGTACCGACACAGCCCATGAAGAACTTGTCTTTCTGTAGAAACCTTTCAGGGCTTCAGGGTGTTCCAAAGCGTTTTGCAGCCAATGAATTAACTTTCTGAAGCGTAGACAGGGCTGCAATGAGGGAAGATAAAAGAGCACGAGGAGAGCGGCAGAGACACAGGAAAGCCATGACCTGATTGGTTGGTAGGAAATCTGCACCAAATTTGAAAAAAAAACACCGCAAAGCTAATTCATAAATGAATTAACTAAGTCAAGATGGCTGGGCAGGTGATGTGCTGTAGCTGTATGATGTGGGAGCTGGCAGATCCCATTGCGAGCCGCAGTGACCACACTTGCAGCAAGTGTTGGTTGCTGGAGGAACTCCGGCTCAGGATTGGTGAGCTGGAGTCCGAGCTCCGGCCACTGCGGCACATCCGGGAGGGGGAGAGTTACCTGGACGCTTTGTTTCAGGAGGCGGTCACACCCGGTAGATTAAGTACCTTAAATTCGGTCAGTGGTCAGGGTCAGCAGCGTGTGACTGCAAGTGAGGTAGGCAGAGAGACCCTGTGTTCAGGAACAGAGGAGCCTCAGCTCTTGACCTTGTCTAACAGGTACGAGGTATTTGCTCCCTGCGTGGATGAGGAACAGGGGCTGTAGGGAGGATGATCCAGCTCACCACGGCACCTTGGCACAGGAGGCCATTCAAGAGGGGGGAGTAAAAAGACAAGTGGTAGTTGTAGGGGATTCTATAGTTAGGAGAATTGATAGCTTCCTTTGTGAGCAGGAACAAGAGTCCCAGATGGTATGTTGCCTGCCCGGTGCCAGGGTGAGAGACATCTCTGACCGGCTTGAAAGGATTTTGGAGAGGAAGGGGAAGGATCCAGTTGTTGTGGTCCACGTTGGGACAAATAACATAGGTAAGACTAGGAAAGAGGACCTGTTTGGAGATTATCAAGAACTAGGAACTAAATTAAAGAACAGGTCCTCAAGGGTTATAATCTCCGGATTACTACCCAAGGCACGTGCAAATTGGCAACGGGACACAAGAATAAGGGATGTAAACACGTGGCTAAAGGAGTGGTGCAGGAAAGAGGGTTCCATTTTGTGGGGCACTGCCATCAGTATTGGAACAGGAGGGATCTGTACCGTTGGGGCAGTCTCCACCTGAACCGACCTGGGACCAATGTTCTAGCCAAAAGGGTAAATAGGGTGGTCAACAGGACTTTAAACTAGAAAGTTGGGGGGAAGGGAAGGTTAAAACTCCAAGAAGTATGACTAATGGGAAACAAAGCAGCGGTTAGCATGTGGGGGGTGGATTCAACTTCATGGAAAATTATGAAAAAACTGAAAAGGAGAGCCCAGGAGAGGCTATTAAAGTCTCCAAAACACAGAATAGGACAGAGTGTTTGAAAAAGGCTAGAATCTAACTTCAAGTACATCAGATAAAGGGACAAAAACAAAATTACCTGGAAAAACTCAGCAGGTCTGGCAGCACTGGCAGAGAAGAAAAAAGTTGGCGTTTCGAGTCCTCATGACCCTTTCACAGAACTAGGTGAATCCAAGGAAGGGGTGAAATATAAGCTGGTTTAAGGTGTGTGGGCGGGGTGGGGGGAGAGAAGTGGAGGGGGGTGGTGTGGTTGAAGGGACACAGTCACCGAGAAAGGAGATATGGCTGTGAAAGCGGGTTTTAGTAAACACCTTGTCAAACACCAGGAGAGAAATGGAAAGCAATGAAGGTGAGTGAGCAAGGCAAGAGAGAGATACGGAAATCTTGCCGCAGAGACGAACAGAACTTCTTCAAGGAAGGCATTTGAGAAGGGGGATGGGAAATACAGGACTGAAGGTGCTGTATCTGAATGCACGCAGTATATGAAATAAGGTAAATGAGCTTGTGGCGCAGATTGAAACTGGCTGGTATGATGTGGTGGGCATTGTGGAGACACGGCTGCAAGGGGATCAGGACTGGGAGCTAAATATCCAAGGGTATACATCCTATTGAAAAGATAGGCAGGTTGGCAGAGGGGGTGGAGTTGCTTTGTTAGTAAGAAATTAAATTAAATTGATAGCAAGAAACAACGTAGGGTCAGATGATGTAGAATCTGTGTGGATAGAGTTGAAGAACCGCAAAGGTAAAAAAAACCTTAATCGGAGTTATGTACAGGCCTCCGAATAGTAGTCAGGATGTCGGGCACAAGATACACCAGGAGATAGAAAAGGCGTGTAAGAAAGGCGAGGTCACAGTGATCATGAGGGATTTCAATATGCAGGTAGACTGGGAAAATCAGGTTGGTAGTGGATCCCAAGTAAAGGAATTTGTGGAATGTCTACGAGATGGTTTTTTGGAGCAGCTTGTGGTGGAGCCCACTAGGGAACAGGCAATTCTAGATTTAGTGTTGTGTAATGAGGTAAATTTGATAAGGGAGCTTAAGGTGAAGGAACCCTTCGGAGGAAGTGATCATAACATGATAGAATTTACCCTGCAACTTGAGAGGAAAAAGCTGGAATCAGATGTAACAGTATTACAGTTGAATAAAGGTAACTACAGAGGCATGAGGGAGGAGCTGGCCAGAATTGACTGGGAGATGAGCCTAGCAGGAAAGACAGTGGAACAGCAATGGCCGGAGTTTCTGGGAGTAATTTGGGAGATACAGCAAAAATTCATCACTAGGAAGAAGAAGCATACAAAAGGGAGGACGAGGCAACCATGACTGACAAGGGAAGTCAGGGACAACATAAAAGCTAAAGAGAAAGCATACAATGCGGAGAAGAGCAGTGGGAAACCAGGGGATTGGGAAGCCTACAAAGACCAAAAGAGGACAACTAAAAAGGAAATAAGTAGGGAGAAGATTACATATGAGGGTAAACCAGCCATTAATATAAAAGAAGATTGCAAGAGTTTTTTTAGATATATAAAGGGTAAGAGAGAGGCAAAAGTGGACACTGGGCCGCTGGAAAATGACGCTGGAGAAGTAATAATGGGAAACAAAGAAATGGCGGAGGAACTGAATAGGTACCTTGCGTCAGTCTTCACAGAGGAAGACACGATAACATCCCCAAAATTCAAGAGAGTCTGGGGGCAGAGGTGAGAATGATGGCCATTACCAAGGAGAAGGTGCTAGGAAAACTGAAAGGTCTGAAGGTGGATAAATCATTTGGACCAGATGGATTACACCCCAGAGTTCTGAAGGAGATAGCTGAAGAGATAGTGGAGGCGTTAGTGGTGATCTTTCAGGAATCACTGGAGTCAGGGAGGGTCCCAGAGGACTGGGAAATTGCTAATGTAACCCCCCTGTTAAGAAGGGAGTGAGGCAAAAGACAGGAAATTACAGGCCGATTAGCCTGACCTTGGTCGTTGGTAAGGTTTTAGAGTCCATTATTAAGGATGAGATTTCAGAATACTTGGAAGTGCATGGTTAAATCAGGCAAAGTCAGCATGGTTTCATCAAGGGGAGGTCATGCCTGACAAATCTGTTAGAATTCTTTGAGGAGGTAACGAGTAGGTTAGACAAAGGAGAGCCAATGGATGTTATCTACTTGGACTTCCAGAAGGCCTTTGACAAGGTGCCGCACAGGAGGCTGCTCAGTAAGATAAGAGCCCATGGTGTTAGAGGCAAGGTACTAGCATGGATAGAAGATTGGCTGTCTGGCAGGAGGCAGAGAGTGGGGATAAGAGGGTCCCTCTCAGAATGGCGGCCGGTGACTAGTGAAGTTCCGCAGGGGTCAGTGTTGGGACCACAACTTTTCACTTTATACATTAATGATCTAGATGAAGGAACTGAAGGCATTCTGGCTAAGTTTGCAGATGATACTAAGATAGGTGGAGGGACAGGTAGTAGTGAGGAGGCAGGGAGGCTGCAGAAGGAGTTAGACAGGTTAGGAGAATGGGCAAAGAAGTGGCAGATGGAATACAACGTGGGGAAGTGTGAGGTCATGCACTTTGGTAGGAAGAATACAGGCATAGACTATTTTCTAAATAGGGAGAGAATTCAGAAATCTGGAGTGCAAAGGGACTTGGGAGTCCTAGTCCAGGATTCTCTTAAGGTTAACTTGCAGGTTGAATCGGTAGTTAGGAAGGCAAATGCAATGTTGGCATTTATTTTGAGAGGACTAGAATATAAAAGCAGGGATGTGCTGCTGAGGCTTTATAAGGCTCTGGTCAGACCACATTTAGAATATTGTGGGCAATTTTGGGCCTCGTATCTCAGGAAGGATGTGCTGGCCCTGGAGAGGATCCAGAGGAGGTTCACGAGAATGATCCCAGGAATGAAAAGCTTAACATAGGAGGAACGTTTGAGGAATCTGGGTCTATACTCGATGGAGTTTAGAAGGATGAGGGGGGGGATCTGATTGAAACTTACAGAATGCTGAAAGGCTTGGATAGAGTGGACGTGGGGAAGATGTTTCCATTAGTAGGAGAGACTAGGACCCAAGGGCACAGCCTCAGAGTAAAGGGAAGACCTTTTAGAACAGAGATGAGGAGAAACTTCTTTAGCCAGAGAGTGGTGAATCTATGGAATTCATTGCCACAGAAGGCTGTGGAGGCCAGGTCATTGAGTGCATTTAAGACCGAGATAGATAGGTTCTTGATTAGTAAGGGGAGCAAAGCTTACGGGGAGAAGGCGGGAGAATAGGGTTGAGAAACTTATGAGCCATGATTAAATGGCGGAGCAGACTCGATGGGCCGAATGGCCTAATTTCTGCTCCTATGTCTTATGGAAACAGGGCAACAAAAAAAAAATGTGCGCATGCACAGGAAGATCCCACAACCACGATAATGACCAGATCGCTTTTTTTAAAAAGTGACATTGGTTGAAGAACAAATATTTGCCCCAGGATCTTGCTTTCCTACACTGCCGCAGTGAGCACTAAACCACTTAATTGTCGTCCGAAAGCACTTGGAGGCATTGTGAGACAGGAACATCTGTCCATGAATCAGGCATTTATTTGCAAAGCACGTCGAAAGGCTGTCTGATTGATTGCCTCTTAACCTGTCTCCCTCTCCCGTTCGTCCTCCACTCACTTGCATACCTACTCCACCAATCCCTCCTTCAAAGCTGACCTAATGACCCACTTTCGACCAAGCTTTCAACCACACTCTCAATCCCTCTTTCGGCTCTGCATTCCTTTAAGGTCACAGGTCTGAACCATTGTCAGAGGTGTTATCACACTGTTAAAACGCTACGATAAATGAACATGGTTAAAGTACTCTACATTAAAACGATATATTACCAAACCAATTTAAGAAAGATACTTAGTCTGTTAGTTACCAAGTGCCTGCAAAACTTATGGAATTTGTATTCTTTAACGACATGTTTAAACTTCTATTAGGTGTTACATCGGAGTCAAATAGGCTCTTCCTTTACTAAGCTGAACTGATGCGAAATTTAAAGACTCTCGTATGCGATTTTCTTCATGCTCTATGTGTATATATTTCAAATAATATTAATAAAATCTGAACCATTTAATAAAAATATACACTTAAAACTATTGACAGGCAGCTTGCTTTGTAGTTGAAGTACTAATATCAGACACACACACTTCAAAAATTGTTTTTCATGACTGCAATATAACATTTAAGATTATTGTACAGTTTTAATTATTTTGCAGTTAAAAGGCGACAAATTTTAAAGGTAGTTTTGCACGCACAGTAATTGATGTATAACCGTTGTGCTTATAACTTGCGATAAGTATAAAGTTTACTTTATGTATGATTTACAATACATAAAGATTATTTTGCACATTATTGCGATAAAGAAAAACATGATATCTTAATTTATATGCAAAATAAAGGTTAATTTGCACATCATAAAGGTTATATGACATAATTGCAATATATAACCATATTGTTAATTTGGATATAAGATTGTTTTGCACTTTATTGCAATATATAAAAAGACACTTCCCATATAATTGCAACATATAAGCATACCTTAATTTATAAGCAAAATAAAAATATTATTTTGCACTCAATTGCAACATCTAAATCACTTTACGGACATACTAGCAATAAATAAAAAGATTACTTCGCAGATAACTGCAACACATAAAGTTGACTCCGAACATAATTGCGACATATCAACAATTATTCTGCATATAAATAAGATGTAAAGATCACTTCGCACATCACTGCACGGATTAATTTACACATAACTGCAACATGCAAGCTGTAAACATGACACGGCAGCAACATGCAAGCTGTAAAATGACATGGCAGCAACATGCCAGCTGTAAACAAGACTTGGCACATGAGATTATTCAGCACACAACTGCAGCAACACCTGGATCACTTGGCACACAGATTTGCAATAGGTTAAAAAGGTTTTAATGGATTGACATGAATGGGTTTCGAGGAGAAGCAATCGTATTTTTTTTAAATGTTGTGCCTTGACTTTGCATTAAATGGAATGAAACTTTGCAACGTGTTGGTTTTTTTTTATGTCTGTGATGTGCATTGGGGAGGGGGAGAGGGGGGTGACTGATGTCTCTGTGCGTTATATCTACTTAATAAGCTCACCGAAACGGTCCCAGTCGGCGTTACCCAGCGAGTCCATCACCGAGTAGAATTCGTACATGATGCTGGCGGGCAGCTTGTAGACCAACTCGGTGGCCAGGCTCCACTCGGACATCTTCCCCCTTTCTCCGCCCGCTTCACATTTACTCTCAGTGACCGTCCGCCAGGCCAAGCCAAGCCAGGCCACAGGCCACAGGCCACAGACAGTTCCTATGACAACCAAGATCCTCACCGACCGGCGGACGAGCCCAGACTGTCTGCTCCGGGACGGGGGGGGGGGGGAGGGGCTCGCCTTGGCCCTCTGACTCCTCCCCCCGCCCTCTGACTCCACCGCCTCCCCGATTGGTCGCACCCCGCCCGGCCCAGCCTCATTGGTCGGCCGCCACGTTAGGCCGAAACTCTTCCTCCCCCCCCTGCCCCCCCGTGCTCCCCGCCCCTCTCGCTCCCATTGGCCGACTGCGCCGCCAGTCAGGCGCGGCCTCGGGGTTTCATTGGGTGGATCTTCGTCACCCCTCCTGCGATTGGCCGAGCTCTCTCTCTCCCTCCCCTCTCCGCCCACCCCTCCCCGGATGGGTCATCCTACCTGTCTTCCACAATTGATCGGAACACCCCAGGCTCCGCCCCTCAGGCCTTTTCATTGGCCTGCCGTTGCCTCTCTCTCCCTTCATTGGCTGACCACGCCGCCATTCATGCGCGGGGCCGGAGCCTCATTGGTTGGTCCCTTCAGCCGCCCCCCCCTTTCCAACCGCCCTCCCTCCTGCGATTGGTCCAGCACGTCATCCCAGCCATTCCTATTGGCCATATACCTCCATCGCTCAGCGGTGATTGGTGGGATGGGGCCGTCAAATCCCAACTCCGTCGCCCTCTCACTTACAGCGCCTGGTCTGATTGGTCGAAGGGAGAGACAGAGCTCGTTTCTAATTCGTCAGGCGGTCTGCCAATCAAAGGTGGTTGACTGATGCTCAGGAGCAGATTCACTTGGCCCCTTGCTATCTTGCTGTTCCTCTTTTTGGAAAGTGAAAGTCGAGAAAGTAAGCAGAATTTTTTTTTATTGTCAGACATTACTATTATTAGATTGGAAAATTCCCCCAAACTAATTTCTCATCTATTCTTATAGCCACACATTAATCCCATTGTGGAGAGGGACTTGGTTGGAGCCCATCTGAAGCCTTTGTTGGCCTTGGTGGGTTGGATATATTAGCCTGGCGGGTACAGATAACAGGGTTTGAAGAAAAACAATGAGACTTTGCATTGACTATAGCGCCTTTCGTGACCCCAGGACGCCACTCCGGCCAGCTTCGGCTGCAAAGCGGGAAATGTGGTGGCCCAATTTGTGCACAGGAAGCTCCTGCTCTGCGGAACAACACGGACGCACGAACGAGGGGCAGGAAAAAGGCCGTTCGGCCCCTCAATCCCACTCCATCATTCAGTAAGATTATGGCTGACCAGATTGTGGCCTCAACTCCACATTCCCGCCTACCCCCGCTAACCCTTGACCCCCCCACCGCCCCCCTCATCGGTCAAGAATCTATCTATCTCTACCTTAAAAACGTCCAACGACCCCCGCCTCCACCGCTCTCCGGGGAAGAGCGTTCCGAAGATTCACACTCTCTGAGAGAAAAAAACTCTTCTCATCTCTGTCTTAAATGGGAGACCCCTTATTTTTAAACTGTGTGCCCTAATTCTCGTCTCCGCAACAAGGGGAAACATCCTTTCACTTTCCACCCTATCACATCCCCTCAGGATCCTATAGGTATCAATAAGATCACCTCTCATTCTTCCAAACTCCAATGAATCCAGGCCCAGCCTGTCCAACCTTTCCTCATAAGATTCCCACCACCTCCCCCTCACCATCCCAAGTATCAGTCGAGTGAACCTTCTCTGAACTGTTTCTAATGCATTTATATCCTTTCTTAAAATAGGAGGCCAAAACTGTACACAGTGCTCTAGATGTGGTCTCACTAATGCCCTGTCCAACTGTAGCAAAACACCCCTACTTTTATGTTTCATTCCTCTTGCAATAAATGACAACATTTCATCCGTTTTATTCCATGATCTCTTTCAGCAATGGGAATGAAGGGATGAATATTGCCGGGACACCAGGGATAACTTTTTTTTATTATTCTTTCAAACGATGTGGGAATCGCTGGAAAGGCCAGCATTGGTTGTCCATCCCAAAATTGGCCTTGAACTGACTGTCTTGCTTGGGTCATTTCAGAGGGGCACATTTCAGAGTCAACCACATTGCTGTGGGGTCTGGAGTCACATGTTGGCCAGGCCGGGTGTGGACGGCAGATTTCCTTCCCTAAAGGACATTAGTGAACCAGATGGGGTTTTTACAACAATCGATGATAGTTTCACTGAGACTAGCTTTCAATTCCAGATTCATTAATTTCAAAATCATGAGGGGTCTGGACAGAATTCAGAGGGAGGAACTGTTCCCACACATAAAAGGATCAAGAATGATCTAAAGTAATTAGTAAAGCGCTATAAGGAGAAATGTTTTTACGCACTGCCTGAGAGAGTGGTGGAGGCAGGTCCAACTGAAGCATTCAAAAGGGCATTAGACTTGTTATCTGAAAAGGAAGAATGTGCAGGGTTACGGTGAGAAGGTGAGTGAATAGCACTAGTTGAGCTGGTGCAAACGCGTTGGGCCAAACAGCCTCCCTCTGTGACGTAACAATTCTGTGGTCCTGGGCAACCGATTGGAGAGCAGGTGCATAATTCTGAGGTGCAGAGGGATCCAGGTGTTCTAGTACATGAGTAGTATGCAGGTACAGCAAGTAATTAAGATGGCAAATGGAATGCTACTTTCATTACAAGAGGGACTGAACATAAAAGTAAGGATGTTATGCTTCAGTTATACAGGGCATTGGTGAGGCCGCACCTCGAATAGTGTGTGCAGTTTTGGTCTCCTTATTTAAGGAAGGGTGTAAATGCATTGGAGGTGGTTCAGAGGAGGTTTGCTAGATTGATACCTGGATTGAGCGGGTTGTCTGATGAGGAATGGTTGGACAGGCTGGGCTTGTTTCCACTGGAGCTTAGAAGAGTGAGGGGTGATTTGATTGAAGTATACAAGATCCTGAATGGCCTTGACAAGGTGGACGTTGAAGGGATGTTTCCTCTTGTGCATGAGTCCAGAACTAGGGAGCACTGTTTTAAGATTAGGGATCACTCTTTTAGGACAGAGATGAGAAGAAATCTTTTTCTCTCAGAGGGTTGTGCGACTTTGGAACACTCTGCCTCAGAAGGCGATGGAGGCGGGGTCATTGAATATTTTTAAGGCAGAGGTAGATAGATTCTTGTTGGGCAAGGGAATCAAAGGTTATCAGGGGTAGATGGGAATGTGGAAATCGAAACACAAGAAGATCAACCATGATCTTATTGAATGGCGGAGCAGGCTCGAGGGGCCTAATAGTCTAGTCCTGTTCCTATTTCTTATATTCTTAAGTCCTTATTTTAAATTCCACCAGCTGCTGGGTTGGGATTTGGACCTGTGTGGCCAGGACAACAGCCTGGGCCCATGGATTACTAGTCCAGTGACATTACCACTACACAACCGTCTCTTCCATCTTCCCCACTCTTCCTTGAAATGGCAGCCATGGGATCTTCTGCGCCCACCTGAGAGGGTAGATGGGGCCCTCAGTTTAAAGTCTCACAGGAAAGCTGGCACATCCAACAGTGCAGCTCTCCTGTGGTACCTCGCTGGAGTGTCAGCCTAGCTTGATGCATTCAAGTTTCTGGAGCGGGACTTGAACATTCAAACTTTTGACTCAGCGGTGAGAGAGACATGCTTACCTCCAGCTGACACTAAAAAGGTTACGAGAGCAGGTTGCATAAACTTGGCTTATATTTCACTGATGATTGCACCATGTTTAGTTCCATTCGCAACTCCTCAGATACCGAAGCAGTCCGTACTCCCCGTGCAGCAAGCCCTGGACAACATCCAGGCTTGGGCTGATAAGCGGCAAGTAATGTTCCCGTCACTCAAGTGCCAGGCAAAGGCTATCTCCAAGAGAGAATCTAACCATCCCCCCCCAGGCATTCAAAGGCTTTACCATTCACTGAATCTCCTCGCCCTCACTGAATCTCTCCACCGTCAGCCTCCTGGGGTTTAACACTGGACCGGCCACAAAAATACGGTCCCCATGACTGCAGGTCAGAGGCCATGTATTCTTAGGTGAGTGGCTCACCTCCCGACTTGGCAAAGCCTATCCAACACCCTCGAGGCACATGTCCGGAGGTGAGCCACTTACAGCAGGATGCCCAGTCTGCAGGCAAGCGGAGAGCATTCCAGAGAAGAATCATTTTGGGACTCAAGACGTGAGGTCTGTTTCTCTTTCCGCAGATGCTGTTTTTTTTACGAGCGGAGGGCGTTCCACGTTTCTGAGCAGCTGCCAAAGGTGGGGCGATGGAAATTGGTAACACGCAAACAGCCGGACTCGAGAGCAGAGCAGAGATCTCGGAAGGCTGGGGTGCAGCAGGAGGTTGCAGAACGAGGGAAAAGGGGAGCCCAGGGAGGTATTTGACAGCAAGGGGACTTTTATAGGTGAGGCACTGGCAGAATGGGATCCCGTGTAGCTCAGCGGGATTTGATCAGAAAAATTTCCATTCCCGTAGAACCATTCAGGGCGGCTGAACGTCCTGAAGTGATTTACAGCTTATAAAGTACTTTATTGGTGTAATCACTGTTGCTATAATGTAGGAAACGCAGCAGTCAATTTGCAGACAGCAAATTCCTGCCAACAGGAATGTGATAAATGGCCAGATAGATAATCTATTTTTGTGGTGTTGACTGAGGGATAAATATTGGCCAGGACGTATGCCCCTGATTTTCTGCAAAGTAGAGCCGTGGGATCTTTTGCATCTTCATGAGAGGGTACAGCTGTGCCTGATCCTCGTGTCGCCACACAACCTTCTCCGAGTTAACAAGCAGGAGGAGGAATGCGGCCTGACTATTTTTCTCTTTCCATCTTAACGCCTCATCTGAGAGGCAGCACCTCTGACAGTGCAGCGCTCCCTCAGTACTGCACAGTGAGTTCTCAGCCGAGATTGTTGCACGCGAGTCCTGGAGTGGGACCTGAATCCACAACTTTCCTGACTCAAGATGTGATAGTGCTACCAACTGAGCCACAGTGGACACAGACTAGTGCATGTTATGACTCGGGAAGCAATCTTCATTTTTTTTATTTTGGATATCCATCATCTGCAGCTCTTTTTTTTTGTTAATGTCACGGCACCAAAGTGCCCTCTCTGGCAGCTAAACAGATAGCTACTCCCAAAGAATGGCGCTGGGTCAACATGCTGGGGATAGTCTCAGCTGAAAGACTGAGGTGAGATCGATGGGCACGCGGGGGATAAACACCAGCAGCGACCAGTCAGGCTGAATGGCCTGTTTCTGCTTTGCACGCTCCACAAGAATTAGGAGCCACAGTTGGCCATTCGGCCCATCGAGCCTGCTCTCCCATTCAATAAGCTCGTGGCTGATCTGATTGTGGCCTCAACTCCACTTTTCTGCCCGTCCCCCTCCATAACCCTCCACACTCCCTCGTCGATCAGAAATCTGCCTAACTCGGCCCTGAATATATTCAATGAGCCAGCCTCCGCTGCTCTCTGGGGGAAGAGAATTCCACAGACTAATGACCCTCTTGAGAGAAGGACACTCCTCCTCGTCTCTGTCTTCAATGGGAGTCCCCTTATTTTCAAACTGTGTTCCCTGGTTCTAGACTTCCCCACAAGGGGATGCAGCCTCTGGGCATCTATCCAGTTCCCACACAACCCTACATAATCCAACTCCCTTTTGAAAGTTACCACTGAAAATGCTGCCATCGCCCTTTCGGGTAGCGCATTCCAGATCACAACTTGCTGTGTTTTAAAAAAGAAATTCTCCTCATCTCCCCACTGGCTTTTTTGCCAATTGATTTCATTTCTCCGCACAGTTAAACACCCCAGTTTCTCCCAATCGACTCTACCAAAAAGTCCATGTAATTCTGAACACCTCTTATTAAATATCCCTCGAGCATTCTCTGGACCGAGGAGATGAGGGCACGCTTTTGATTGCACGTGCCTGTGCAGAGCCTACTGGCATGAATCCTCCTCACTAAGTCACGCAGGAGGAACTATAAGAGGCGCAAAAAGCTACAGAGAGGATGTGGGAGTTTTTCTGGCCCCTCTTGGAGGCTCTGTTCACTGCTCACAGTGAATCATGTTGAATGAATGCTGGCTGCCTGCCAACTCAGCTTGTTTACTCCTGAAGCACTGATCTGGCACCCGAATGCATTTCCTCCTCCCCCTCCGTCCGCTGAATCACTTGGAGGGAACAGAGGGCGGTACCTTCCAGCTGCTTGAGTTTATTTAAAGGGGGCGCCTCACTGTTCTCCGCTGCCCCTCTGAAAAGGGGAGGAACACCCCCCCCACCCACCCACCCCACTCCTGATGCTGCTCGCCCTGGCTGGGCTGTAGCCCCAATCAGTCTGCCGTTCCTAGCAAGTGTCATGCTCTGGCCATGCGGGTAAGCAGGATATCCAACTACGGGAGGCATCACGGCTGTGCCTGATCCTTGTGTCCGCCACACAACCTTCTCCGAGTTAACAAGCAGGAGGAGGAATGAGGCCTGACTATTTTTCTCTTTCCATCACCCGGGAGCACACCGGTCAGATGTAGCATCCCCACCACAACGCCAGTGGACCGCAGCAGGGCCCCAGGAGTGGGTTAGGGGAGGCAGTGGTAACACCACTGGACTAGTAATCTAGATAACGCAGGCTAATGCTCGGGGAGGGGCACAGGTTCAAATCCCACCACGGCAGCGGGTGGAACTTAAATTCAATTAATAAAGTTCTGGAATTGGAAGCCAATCTCAGTGACGGTGACCACGAAACCATTATCGATTGTCGTAAAAAAAACCCATCTCGTTCACTAACGCCCTTTAGGGAAGGAAATCTGCCATCCTTACCCGGTCTGGCCTACATGTGACTCCAGATCCCACAGCAACGTGGTTGACTCTTAACTTGCCTTCTGAAATGGCCCCAGCAAGCCACTCAGTTCAGGGGACCATTGAGGGGGGATGCTGTCTCAGTCCTGGGCCTCAGTTCCCTGCTTTTGAAACACTTTTGTTACCTCCAGACTCGATGACTCCAGTGTTCTCCTGGGCGGCGCGTGCGACACCATCTCGCAGTCTGGAGCTCGTCCAAGGCTCCGCTGCCCCGGAATCTGACCCGCATCAAGTCCCGTTCACCCTGCGCTCGTTGAATTCCATTGTCTCCCAGGCTCAGCCACGCCTTTTTAAAAAAATTCATTCACGGGGTGTGGGCACCACTGGCTGGGCCAGCATTTATTGCCCACTCCTAATAGCCTTTGAGAACCGAGTGGCTTGGTGGGGCCGTTTCAGAGGGGCAGTTAAGAGTCAGCCGCATTGCTGCGGGGCATTTTTAATTGTTTAAATTTTTAATTCCAGATTTTTAAAATGAATTCAAATTTCACCACCTGCCGTGGTGAGATTCAAACCTGGGTCCCCATAGCATCACCCTGGGTGTAGGGAGTACTGGTCCAGTGACAATACCACTATGCCACCACCTCCCCTCCTCCCCGGTCCCATTTAACTCTGCAACATCCTCCCTCACTACAATCCCCCAAGACCTCTGCACTTCCCCCAACTCTGTTCACGAGCGCACGCCTGATTTCCATCGCTCCATCATTGGCGACCATGTCTTCAGCTGTCTGGGGCCCCAAGCTCTGGAATTCCCTCCCTAAACCTCTCTCTCTCTCTCCTCTCAAAGATGCTCCCGACAAAGCTCTCTGACCAGGCTTATGGTCATCTGTCCCTGAAATCTCACGTGACTCAGCATCACTCCTGACCAACGACGCCTCTGTAAAGCACTGTGGCATGTCTCACCAGGCTAACAGGGCGCTACGTAAAGGCAGGTTGTCGTCGCAACCTTGAGGGCCGGGTCAAGCCAAGCGGCAGCAATGGTGCAGTGCAAGGCTCCAGCCGCTGTGAACTTGGCTGATGTACCGCCACGGCTGTCTCGGTGGTTCTGTTGCTGAATGAGGATGGCAGTCCAGCTCCTGTGAGCCTGAGATAAAATGTTAGCCAGTGATAATATCAAGGGAAGTTGTTTCCATGCACCACGCTTGCAGTTGTTCCTCACACCTAATGCTATGAAATCACTGCTATGGCTCATTAAAGCCTCAACTATTTCCTGAAATTACAGTTATACTTAATTAGGGGGATGTGAAGAAGTAGTTTTTTTTAAATCGCAGTGAATGGTAATGACCTGCAACTCGCTGCCAATATGACTAGTGCAGGCAGAAACGGCGAATAATCTTCAAAAGGAATTTTCTGTGTGTTCTTTCACAGGATGTGGGGGTCGCTGGCTAGCCCAGCATTTTTCGCCCCTCCCTAATTGCCCCTCAGGAAGGTGGGGTTGAGCCGCCTTCTTGAGCCGCTGCAGTATGTGTGGTGTAGGTAGACCCACGGCCCTGTTAGGGAGAGAGTTCCAGGATTTTGACCCAGTGACGGTGAAGGAATGGTCGGTATATTCCCAAGTCGGGAATGGTGTGTGTGTGGGGCTCGGAGGGGAACTTGCAGGTGGTGGGTGTTCCCCGTGTGTCTGCTGCCCTCGTCCTTCTAGGAGGTGGAGGACGCGGGTTTGGGCGGCGCTGTCGAAGGAGCCTTGGCGAGTTGCTGCAGCGCATCTTGTAGATGGTACACACACACTGCAGCCCCTGTGCGTCGGTGGATGGGCAGGTGATGAGCAGGGGAACGGGACTTACCGGGTTGCTCTCGAGAGCCAACACAGACATGATGGGCCGAACGACCTCCTCCTGTGCTGTAAGGACTCTTTGATGCCCCCCCCCACCCCCCACTGTTTCTTTGAGGTTGATGTTGGGGGTACAGTTCCATTGTGTAACACCACCCCTGGGGCACCTTGCATGACCAGTCACATTTACTTTGGCTTCAGCCCGGACTGTCAGTGGCTTGAGGCTGTTCCACGACAGGTGCTGATATGCAGTCCCCATGTGTTCTCACCTACCAGCTAGAGGCAGTAGAGCTGGAACATTGATTTAATTTTGCGTTGCCATGGCCACCCAAGCCAAAATCGGCTAATTCAGGAAGAGGTGAGGGCCAGCACAGAATCGGAAGCTGCCACAGTTTGCATCAGACGATCTCATTCTTGCCTCCGAGTCAGAAGGTCGTGGGTTTGAGACCCCACTCCAGAGAACTTGAGCACAAAAACCTAGGCAGACAAACACATCGCAGTGCTGAGGGAGCACCCGCATTTTTGGAGGTCAATGCTGAGGGAACACTTGCGCTGTTGGAGGGTCAGCGCTGAGGGAGCAACTCACTGTAAGAGAGTCAGTGCTGAGGGAGAGCCGCACTGTCGTAGAGTCAGTGCTGAAGGAGCGCTGTGCTGACGTAGGGTCAGTGCTGAGGGAGTGCTGCACTCTCGGAGGGTCAGTACCGAGGGAGCGCTGCTCTGTCGGAGAGTCAGTGCTGAGGGAGGAGGGAGTGCTGCACTGTTGGAGGATGATGCACTATGGGAGGAGCAACTTGCATTTACACAGCTCCCAAGGTGCTTATCTACAAAGGACTACTGCTACTGACTCTCACATCGCTCAAAAATCTAACTCAGCCTTGAATATAATAAATGAGTCAGCCACCATTGCTCTCTGGGAAGAGAATTCCACAGACTAATGACCCCTGAGAGAAGAAATTCCTCCTCACCTCCATCTTGAATGGGTGACCACTTATTCTGAAACTGTGTCCTCTAGTTATATATTCCCCCATGAAGTGAAACATCCTCTCAGTATCTACCCTGACAAGCCCTCTCAGATTCTTAAATGTTTCAAAAAGATCACCTATCTTCAAAACTCTGATGGATATGGGCCCAGCCTTTCCTCATAAGACAAACTCCTTCATCCCAGGAATCAATCCAGTGAAACTTTGCTGAATGTTTTTTTAAAAATCTGTTCACAGGATATGGACTTCGCTGGCTAAGCCAGCATTTATTGCCCAAACCCTAGTTGCCCTTGAGAAGGTGGTGGCAAGCTGCCTTCTTCAACCGCTGCAGTCCATGTGCTGTAGGTACACCCATTGTGCTGTTAGGAAGGGAGCTCCAGGAATTTGACCCAGTGACAGTGAAGGAACGGCCGATATATTTCCAAGTCAGGATGGTGAGTGACTTGTCAGGGAACTTCCAGGTGGTGGCGTTCCCATCTACCTGCTGCCTTTGTACTTCTAGATGGCCCTGGGTTTGGAAGGTGCTGTCGAAGGAGCCTTGGTGAATTCCTGCAGTGCATCTCGTAGATGGTACACAGTTACTACTATGCGTCAGTTGTGGAGAGTGTGAATGTTTGTGGATGTGGTGCCAATTAAGTGGGCTGCTTTGTCCTGAATGGTGTCAAGCTTCGAGTGTTGTGGGAGCTGCACTCATCCAGGCAGGCGGGGAGTATTCCATCACATTCCTGACTTGTGCCTTGTAGATGGTGGACAGGCTTTGGGGAGTCAGGAGGGTGAGTTACACATCGCAGGATTCCTAGCCTCTGACCTGCTCTTGTAGCCACAGTATTTATGTGGCTAATCCAGTTCAGTTTCTGGTCAATGGTAACCCCCAGGATGTTGATGGTGGGGAATTCAGTGATGGGAATGGCATTGAACCATTGGGCGATGGTTAGATTCTCTCTGATTGAAGATGGTCATTGTCTGGTACTTGTGTGGTGTGAATGTTACTTGCCACATGTCAGCCCAAGCCTGGATATTGTTCAGGTCCTGCTGCATTTGGATGTGGACTGCTTCAGTATCTGAGGAGTCGCGAATGATGCTGAACAGTGTGCAATCAGCAATCATCAGCAAACATCTCCACTTTTGACCTTATGATGGAAGGAAGGTCATTGATGAAGCAGCTGAAGATGGTTGGGCCTAGGATACTACCCTGAGGAACTCCTGCAGTGATGTCCTGGAGCTGAGATGACTGACCTCCAACAACCACAACCATCTTCCCCGGTGTTCAGTATGACTCTAACCAGTGGAGAGTTTTGCCCCTGATTCCCATGGACTCCCGTTTTCCTAGGGCTCCTTAATGCCACACTCAGCCAAATGCGGCCTTGATGTCAAGGGCAGTCACTCTCACCTCACCTCAGGAGTTCAGCTCTTTTGTCCATGTTTGAACCAAGGCTGTAAGTGAGCAGGTTATTGCTAAGTAAGTGCCTCTTGATAGCACTGTTGATGACCCCTTCCATACCTCCCCCGCTTCCCATGGCCCTGGGGTCCTTCAGCTTCATCTGACGGAGCAGACAACGCCTCCATTTTATGACCCATCCGAAAGACAGCACAGCACTGCACTAGCCAGCTCCGGATTACGTGCTCAAGTCTCGGGAGCGGCACATGAACCAGCGATCTAATGAGTCGGGGGAGCAGTGGGGCCAACAGTGTGGCCATTGGGTCAAGACTGACAGTTGAGGGCAATTTATCTTTTTTTTCTGGTTGGGATGACACCAGTGGCTGGGGCCATCAGGGGGAGCTCTACTTAAACTAATCTGAACCTGAATGAGCTCAACACTCAAGTGAGCGTCAAGCCTGGTGCAAGCACACGACTGCAGGAATAAAGTGGGATCGTCAACTCTGGGATGGATGCATTCCGCCATTGGCTGCACAACCCAGCACAATGACCATCTCCAATATTTCTTTCAACTACTTGCGTGTTCCAATGGGGATGAATAACATAGGTATAAGCCACACATGTTACAAGTGTGTGCATGCACGCGGCACACCTTTTAAAATATGCCCCCTGGATAGACGAGGTAGGGAGCATCCGGTCATCGCCAGGGTGTTACTTGTGGGAAGCTGGCTGCGCCTGAACCGGCTGCCGCCGCGTTAGCAACAGCGGCTGCTCTAAGGGAAGGTACATCTTTGGCTGTGAAGCCCTTTGGGACGTCCCGAGGCGGCGAAAGGCGTCATGAAAAAGACAAGTCCTCTGCTTGCGACTTGGGAGCGGAGATGACGGCTGCCGATTTCCCTTCACGGTACAGCTGCAAGAGAACAAGGAGGCACCTCAAAAGTAACAAGGCGGCTAAGTTTTCTTTGTTTTGTCTGTTCTTTTTTTTAATAAATATGTCGTAGGGATTCCATGTCACTTATACGGATACACATTCAAACAAGTCAGTAACTGAAATGATACAAATTTCCTTTTTTTCTTTAAAACAAATCGTTGCGTTTCCTGCTAGCTCAGTGCTTTTCCATTGTTCTTCAGTTAATACAAAGAACCCAGTACTTCATTTAGAAAATAGAACCTTTTTTTTAAATTTATTGATCTTATTTTAAATAAATCAAAGCCTTTCCTGCGTTAACCCTTCTGACAACTAGAACGACCTCAGAGCCATATGCAAAATAACAGATTCTAGAAAAAAAAACTTTTTAACCTACCTGCCTACAAAAAAATTCCTTCCTGTCCCAAAAAAACCCCACCAAATTACTCTAATTTGAAACGAGCAGGGCTGGGGGCAGTAAATTACACGTGTTAACGCTGTTTGGGGAAAATAGTCAAGGGACAAGTGCACAGCTGAATATTAAAAAAAAATGAGAACATTAAAGAGAGAGAAAGAGACAGAGAGAGCGCGAGCGAGGGAGGCAGAGAGAGAGAGATGGAGAGAGAGAGAGCAAGGGAGGCAGAGAGAGAGAGATGGAGAGAGAGAGAGCGAGGGAGGCAGAGAGAGAGAGATGGAGATAGCGAGAGGGAGGGAGACAGAGACAGGGAGAGAGATGGAGAGAGAGAGAGAGAGAGAGGGAGAGAGAGAGAGCGAGGGAGGTGGAGAGAGAGTGAGGGAGGCAGAGAGAGAGATGGAGAGAGAGGGAGGGAGGGAGGGGAGAGAGAGAGACAGACAGACAGAGAGGTGGAGGTGGGTTAAATATGTTTGCTACTTTACCAAGAAGCACGCTGTGTGCATTTTCATTAACAGTCCTGTGTTCTTGGTCTGATGGGGAGCTCACTAGGATTTTTTGTTAGTTCCCCTGCGCCTTTTCTGCAGCAAGTTAGCTAGTAGCAGTTGAATGATGGAAGCTGTAGGTTCAGAATGGCTCAAAGACGACACAGCGGCGCTGTACACGAGCGAGAGTTTAATCCGGCCTTGCCCTTTACTCATGACAGTTGTTGGGTTTTGCTTTCGGATATACCAGTAACACTTAAATATACTTGTTACATATATATATTTTATATATGTACATATATAATTTCATTTAAAGTAAAATTGAATGATTTTTGCTTTGTGAAGGAAAATTGGTTCCACCTGATACACCAGCACATTGATAGATATATAAAAAGGGGGAAGCTCTGCAATGATGTCAGGAACATGCAACTTGGTGAGCCTCGCTGCTGTTGTGAGTGATTGATTATAAAGCTCAAGGTGGAGGAGTGGGGGCTGGGGGTGGAGGTTAATGAATTTATACTGCATGGAACACACCCAATCGCCTTCATATAAAGGCAAAATACTGCAGATGACGGAAATCTGAAACAAAAACAAAATGCTGGAAAAGCTCAGCACGCCTGACAGCATCTGTGGCGAGAAAGGCAGGGTTAACATTTCGAGTCCGTATGATTCTTAAATGCAACTGGACAAACGCGGTTTTGAGGAGGGTGACTGAAGCAGCGGCACAGCCATGTGAAGGAAGGAGAAGGGGGAGGCCTTTGTGAGCGAGGGAGTCAGAAATGCCAGGAGCGATTTTTGACACCGATATGCAACCCTCCCTCAAAGGGAAAGGGTTTGCCCCAACCGGCATCCCCCAACTCTAACAGATGCCTGGAAGGTGGTTACAGTGCGGTGCAGACAGCGGTCAGCAGCAGTTTGCTGGTGGAGTGACGAAATGCTGCCCTAGAGTGGTGGGATGAGGGTTTGGTAGTTCCATCAGGGATGGCAGGCTGCTTTGCAATGAGGAAGCAATGTTGTGCAAGGTGAATGATTCCCAAAGAAGAAGAAAGTTAGGGAAATGTGGTGGGATTGGGGTGGGGGGGTGAGAGGTGGGGGCGAGGGCATGGAGGGGCGGGCGGGGGCGAGAAGAGCCGGGCAGGTGGTGGGGAGTAGGCACAGAGAAGAGGGCGTTGAGGGGCATGCGTGCGGGCGGGAGAGTATGCAGAGGGGCAGGCTGGCTGTGTGGAGAGCGGAAGAACGGAACAGGAAGGGGAGTGGGCGGAGGGATGGTGGAGGGAACGGGGCACGGAAGGGTGGGCAGAGGGGAAGGAGGCGTGGAGGGGTGGAGAGGGCGCAGGAGGGGGAGAGGGGGCAGAGGGGCTGGCGGGGGAGAGGGGGCAGAGGGGCTGGCGGGGGAGAGGGGGCAGAGGGGCTGGCGGGGGAGGGGGGCAGAGGGGCTGGCGGGGGAGAGGGGGCAGAGGGGCTGGCGGGGGAGAGGGGGCAGAGGGGCTGGCGGGGGAGAGGGGGCAGAGGGGCTGGCGGGGGAGAGGGGGCAGAGGGGCTGGCGGGGGAGAGGGGGCAGAGGGGCTGGCGGGGGAGAGGGGGCAGAGGGGCTGGCGGGGGAGAGGGGGCAGAGGGGCTGGCGGGGGAGAGGGGGCAGAGGGGCTGGCGGGGGAGAGCGCGCAGAGGGGCTGGCGGGGGAGAGCGCGCAGAGGGGCTGGCGGGGGAGAGCGCGCAGAGGGGCTGGCGGGGGAGAGCGCGCAGAGGGGCTGGCGGGGGAGAGCGCGCAGAGGGGCTGGCGGGGGAGAGCGCGCAGAGGGGCTGGCGGGGGAGAGCGCGCAGAGGGGCTGGCGGGGGAGAGCGCGCAGAGGGGCTGGCGGGGGAGAGCGCGCAGAGGGGCTGGCGGGGGAGAGCGCGCAGAGGGGCTGGCGGGGGAGAGCGCGCAGAGGGGCTGGCGGGGGAGAGCGCGCAGAGGGGCTGGCGGGGGAGAGCGCGCAGAGGGGCTGGCGGGGGAGAGCGCGCAGAGGGGCTGGCGGGGGAGAGCGCGCAGAGGGGCTGGCGGGGGAGAGCGCGCAGAGGGGCTGGCGGGGGAGAGCGCGCAGAGGGGCTGGCGGGGGAGAGCGCGCAGAGGGGCTGGC